>NC_134483.1:159571213-159792406 GCF_040206685.1 Ascaphus truei | reverse complement strand
CACCTTCTCTCTCTCTCCCTCTCTCTCTCCCACCCTCTCTCTCTCCACCCTCTCTCTCTCTCCCACCCTCTCTCCCATCCTCTCTCTCTCTCTCCCACCCTCCCTCTCCCACCCTCTCTCTCTCCCACCCTCTCTCTCCCACCCTCTCTCTCCCACCTCTGTTTGTCACCCTCACCCACTCTCTCTGTTTTATCTTAACTGCACTATACCTACACCGAAATAACCTATTCTGCTTTCTTCCAGATCTGACTCAAGTTTCACACGGGAGACATCAGAAGACAGGTAGGGAACACCTCCCCTCCAGTATAGTACCTTGAGGGACTGCGGATCAGGTAAGAACCCAGGTGGGATTGCTGCTTTGGAAATTGTTAAGAGGGGGCATCCTGACACTGGTTAATGTGTTCAGAAGTCATTCACGTCTGCTTTTTTTTGGTTCGGTTAGTGAGGTCAACACACACACACACACACACACACACACACACACACACACACACACACACACACACACACACACACACACACTACTTTTCGAAATAAACCTACGTTTCTATGAAAATGTAAGTTGTTTTTTTTTGCGGCCCATCTAGACTTAAACCTTGTTTATTTGGCCCTTGTTAGCATTTGAGTTTGACATGCTTGCAGTAAGGGAATAGAATGTCGCTCTCTCTCTAGGGCTTTCCATGCAGCACCACAAGCTAATGGTGACTCAGGGTCTGCACTGGGGCCTGAGGGGAAATCTGGCCTACGCAGGTGGGTCACTGACCCCCTGCACACACACAACCTCTCCCATTGCTCCTCCGGCACCCTCTGCTAGCATGGTCTCTCCCCCACGCTTCCCTTTCTGCCTGCCAGCAATCCCTTCACTCCTATTCGTTCCCTGGTCTCTTGTGGCTCTGCTGAGGCTCATGGGAATTGTAGTTTTACTTCGGAGCCTCCTGGTTATTGGCCAGCCGTTCGCGCGCTTACACTCTCCGTGCCTCAGGTCCCGCATGAGTATTGCGCAATGCCCATTACAACATGTCAGCGTCCTGTGCTATCGGGCCGCCGTGGAACCTCCGGACGCTCCCTCACAGCACCCCCCGTGATTGCGCCCTGCATCGGAGGTACAGAGGGGAAACCAGAACTCCCCTACATATATATATATGTGTGTGTGTATATATATATATATATATGTGTATATACAGTGGTCGACAAATCACCAAAAAATCTACTCGCCACACAAAAAAATCTTCTCGCCACCTAGTACCAAACGTGTGCTGCTTGGGCCAATATTTACTCGCCCGGGGGTTAAATCCACTCGCCCGGGGCGAGCAAATGTATAGGTTTGTCGAACACTGTGTATATATATATATATATAACACCACATTACTTTTATAACTTCATTGATCAATGTTACAATGTTACTTTTTTTTTTTAAGTGGGTTGTGGTGTAGATTATAAAGCAGGAACTGTGTAAAGTCCCTTAATGTTGTTTATCATAATCTGACGGGTTAAATGTAACTACGTGAACAACGTTTTTTCTCTCCAGCTCTTGGGATTGTGCACAGGGGACCACATATTATTTCAGCCTTTCCTGGTTGTGCAGCAGCATTATTCTTGTTTCGTGCACCGGATGCTTGATACAGCTCATTTGAGGACAAAACAGACAGGTGACCAGACAGCTTGTGTTTTCTACCTTGTGGGAATTTGTTAAACTGCAGTGTACTGTACAAGTGTTGGGGGTTACCTGTGTATTTAGGCAATGACTTGTTTCCTTGCTCAGTCTTGGAGCTTCCTTGTTTATAGGTTACTTATTGTCTGAAGTATTTGCATATATAGTACAGTTTAAATCTCATGTATTTATTTATTTATAAAAATGTTTTACCAGGAAGTCATACATTGAGAGTTAGCTCTTGTTTTCAAGTATGTCCTGGGCACAGAGTTATGATGACAAATACATGGTTACAAATATATATAGTAGTACATTAAGTGTATTACAACAGAGACACTTAAGTATTTTCTCCGCTGTGGCATAGTTTTTTCTCCAGATTTATAGTTTCCATTAAGGACATGTTGCAGTAATGTCCTCTCTTCCACCCGAGGAGAGACGTACTGCTTATCAGTCAGTAAAATACTGGAAATTTATAGAAATAGACCGCAATCCAGGTTTACATTTGTATCTCAAAAGTAGTACTCTGAGTTTCCAGCAAGTTGCATTAATGCATCGGAAGCCTATTCTAGAGAGCTTTAGAAATCGAGAATTGCGCAGAAAAATGCAGCTGTTAGAAATATTTCCTCTTTCAAAGAACAGCTGAGGACAATGAGAGAATAAAGCGAGAGGCGGAAGAGGAGAGAGGTACAAGCGGAAAATTGAAGAGCAAGAGCTCCAATTGTAAATGAACAACCAGTAGTGGAACTAGTGAAAGTGGGGGCCCGTGTAAAAGTAATTGGGGGCCGCCACCCGACTGCACACGACCTGCGCCTGCACTTCAAGGACTTGCGGTGCTAGGAATTCTGGGGCTTCATTTTTTAGTGCTCTGTGGTGACCGACACTGAAAAATCTCTCCCAAGAATACTTAATAAGCAGCACGTAGACTGCCAGGGAGACAGGTGGCATAGTGAGCCCATTATGGTCATTGGGCCCTGTAGCCTTTCATGCTACACCAATGGTAGTTCTGCCCCTGTTAACAACAATAATAGGTGTCGTTTGTTTTTGTGGCAGGACACGATAGCTATCTTTTTTGGGTAAGATTTGTATATATGTAAAACAGCTGTCTGTGAATAGGTTTACTGGTTGTGCACTTCTTTAACCCAGGTTGGGCTGAAAAAACGATGTAACGGGGCAGGCGTATGCTTTATATAGGTCTGTGTTAAAATGGATAAGAAGCAAAAAGTGACATACTGTGAGTGCTCATTTGCATGTTAATTACCCAGAATTCCTGGCTGCAATGGAAACATTGTATGCTAAGATTGGGAGATAATGGGGAAACGCAGGGTTGCAGATCTGTCTGAGACATGTAAATGTGCTCACAAGTGGTATTTCTATTTGCTGTACACTGTACGGTGGAGGGTTTTTGTCACGTTTTTACTCACCATAACTTAATTTGTGTCTATATATGTATTTACGAAAAAAATAAAATGTCTCTTTGATACTGTATCTTCACTTTGTCTACCACTTTGGCAGCAGAGAGATTCCTGCATCAATGTGGTAGTTCATCCAAGTCTCCCAGCTGAAACACTGGGACAAACAAACTGCACTAGATTTATTCATGGAAAACGTCGGGTTTCCTGTGTAACACAGTTTCCCCACCCCCAATCGCAGATAGAGTGCATGTGCGGGAAATCTATATGTATGTTACCAGGTGTGTGGTGCTTGTACATGTCAGGTTCACGGGAGGCCTGAACCTCTGCCACTGAGAGCCTGGAGTGTATCCTCTGGAACAATCTTACACACAAACAGCGCCTCCACCTGTGTAGGGTTCTAAGGGTAGACCCCTAACACCGGACCCACATATATTAACCACATACACCAAAGGTATTTTTAAAACAGGTTTACTATAGGGGCAGATAAACACAATACAGCATACAGTACATCAACAGGGTATCACTCTATACACTAATGGCACAACTACCCGGTCACCTTGCAGGGCTTCGTACCCCACACCTTATTTCCCATAAGTCACCAATAGTCTCGTAACCCCACCCAAATGTGGAAAAGCGCTGACCACTAAGATGAAGTGTATAGGTGGTGCACTTGGTGATTTGGATGCACCCGTGTATGCAAAATAACAGCCAGGAGATCGGTCTGCGTCCAACGCCGAAGCCTCAGCACTGGCGTCGTCCTCCTGGGGAATAGTCTCCTTCTGAGCGATCTCACCGCACATCTGCAGTGGGGTAGTCTGATCCTAGACCACACTTATCAGGGTCTTGCATCACGGCAGCTGTGTCCCTAATCTTACACTCTGCTACCTACCTACAGAAGCACAAACTGAAAGGTGAGTTGGGCCTAGCTGGGGCCTAGGGGGGTAACCTGGCCTAGTGTAAGAGCCACTTGCTCCCTACACACTACCTCCCCCTACCTTATCCCAGCACAAACTGACTCTCTGACTCAGCACACAACAATGTATCTATTCCCTGCTGCAGGGAATCTGTAAGCCCTATTGGCTGTAATGCAGCAGGTGATAGGGGTGAAAGGACAGTCTCCAGAGGCTTCTGGGTATTGTAGTCCCTTAGTGTCTTCTTTTACATTGGGGCCACATGCGCGAGCTGCACTGAGCATTCGCAAGCTTGTAATGACCACCGCATCGCGTCTGCGCATGGGCAACCCTCCGCGCACCTGCCTCCGACACCGCCGGGACCCCACAGCGACGCGATCACCCCTGCAGCAACCCCCACCAGAGCGAGGGCAAGGGGGACCCTGCTACACCTGGATAAATCTGCTGCCGTGATTTGGTATTAGTGTTGCCCTACAATCGTTTTGCAGCTGGGAGATTTTGATAAAGAATCTACCAAAATTAGGTGAGTTTAAAGCAAAAACATCCACCGTGGGGAACACGATAAACAGTTGTGGCCTTCCTTTCTATCTTGTTTTCATTTCAAAATGATGTACTGTACAGTAATGTATATATTTTAAATGTTCTTCCCTAATGTCATTGTTGTTTGTAATACTCTAGATGTTGCCAACTGCAGTAGCTGAGATCCTGCTCATATTGGTCATTGTGAACTGTAATTGTGCTTTAACCCCTGATATCTCTTCTGTGCCAATATACCTTCATTTCACAATTTTGCAAAAGATGTATTAAACTTCAAAAATTTCCAATATTTCATTTGTTCTTTTACCAAGTGAAGTTTTTTGATTTAGTTACGTTGTTTTGGCACTTTTGGCAAACAAAAAATGTCCACAAACGAGCCATTAAATAAGGCAGTGTTATATGACATATTAAATTGTAGTCATTTAATTTCGCAAAAATGCAGTGACAACATGGTTACATACTGTATGTTGAATCAGGACTGAGGGCTCCCAGTAGTAAGGTGAGCCTTATTTACAGTGCTTTTTTTTGTTGTAATATAACAGGTGCCGGCGCCCGGCCTCTTACCTGCTCTTTGTTTTGTGCTGCTCCTCATCTCCATTGCGTTGTCATGATGTCACGGTGGAGATGAGCAGCAGGAGGCGAAAGTGAGAGGAAAAGGTGATGGGAGGTGTGGGTACACTGTACCGGCGCGTTCCGTCACAGAAAAAGCCCTGCTAATTTATTTAACAGAATGTAGAGAAGCAAGGAGCACAGCTGGGTTGAAAATCTGCAGGAAGAGTCCTGTAGAAAAAATGAATGAAGGGCACAACTCCGTTCTAAAACTGAGGGTGGTTTATTGAATAAGTGCACAGGGACAGAAACACAGCCCACACACCAGTGTCCCTGTGCACTTATTCAATAAACCACCCTCAGTTTTAGAACGGAGTTGTGCCCTTCATTCATTTTTTCTACAGGACTCTTCCTGCAGATTTTCAACCCAGCTGTGCTCCTTGCTTCTCTACATTCTGGTTCCTTCTATCAGGACTGCACGCAGTGGAACTTCACCTGGATGGATTTCGTATTCCTATACACTTAATGGAAAGGTAATGGGCATTAGCCCTCATGTAATGCTACCTTGGTCCCTATTTAGGGAGGTGTATATGTTAAGGGGGGTAAGCAGGGTAAACCATATCTGCGGTAGTCGTGCTGACTGACCGCTAGGTCCCATGTATATGTCCCCCCTTAACTCTGTATTATACAATGATGGAATGATTTATTGAAGTTCCCATCTATCTATATGTTGATATACAGCTTGTGAGTCCATACACGTGTATGAGCGTCAATCTTTACGTATATAATTTATTTAACAAACTGATGGATGTGATATGTTTCGGCACATGCACACAGCACCACTGAGCTGCCGCATATCCCACAAAGTAAGCCCAGTGTGGTGGTCCCTGCGGTGCTTTAGTTGGTAACAGTTGAGCAAATAGGAGCAATCCAACCTAGCTAACCTCCATTTATGTATAGGATTGGCTCCATCCAGAGCTGAACCTCACTATTTTCAGCTGCGGGGACTTCCCAGCACCAAGATACTTACTTGTGAACTTCCCAGTTTTTAAAGGGGATTTAAATGGACATCCAATAAGAAGCTACAGTTGATGATGTTGCAGCTTCGTATTGGCCTAAGATTTGGCAGCCATTTTGTTTCTCCTGATTGAGATTTAAAACCTGTAACTTAACCGGAGCAGACAATAGTCTTTTGGCTCAGGAAGACCCAAGGTTCCCACCTTATAAAGAGGCTAAAAAAAACCTAGTAAAAGGAACTGCCTTTTTAATTTACTTCTTTTTTTTTTTAACTTCTGAGTCATCTATTTGCAATGCAGCTGACTTCTTTCTTTCCAGCAGCTTATTTAAATTTGACTTTCACTTTTATATTACTGGCAATAATTAATTACACCATAAGACTTCTCCCTGGAGGGTACAGTAGATCAGGAGGCATTGCGTGTTATTGCAAAAGCCTCGTGGCTGCAAAATTGGGGCCAAAGATTAATTAAGGAAAACCATAGCATTACAACAAATGGGATTTTATTGACTGATATATCTGCAAAAACCATACTGGATCAGCACTCAAAAGTAAAATCAAAGAAAATGAACGGCATACGGTACACAATTTTGATCTCACCAAGTTTCTTCTTTAATGTATCAAAAACCAGCAATACAGCACACACAGGGGAATGAAAAGTTAGCAGATACACAATGTCATATGTGCACAATAGATCAACGTTTCAAGGTCTCCTGGCCCCTTTGTCAGGCTTAATCATAATGACCTTCAAAGGAGGTTTAAATAGTCCCTGTGGACACACGTGCCCTTGGTCAGTGTCTCTCTGCACAGTGCAGCATTAGGCTGGGGCCATAGAGTGGGTAGCAGGGCTGAGGCGCGCGATTTCATGCTCATGCAGGCGAGCCAGCAGGCGCGATCGGGAGGCGGGGGGAGACTGAGGGAGGCGGGGCAGTGACGTCACTGGGCCAATCGCCCGCAACGCACCAACGTCACGGCGCCGACGTCACAGCGCCGTGACGTTGACGCTGCTCCGCGCTGATTGGATGTTTTCAGCCGACAGCGCTCTGAAAAACAGCATGGCTGTCGGCTGAAAAATTCAGCGCCTCAGCACGCCTGCGGACGCTCGCGTGAGCCCCCTCTAAAGACATCCTCATGGAGGATGCAGGGGCTCAGCGCGGAGCGTCCGCACGGCTCAGCGCGGCCTCCCCTGCTATGGACTCGGCCTTACAGTGAGGGCACACAGCTGCTGCTGGGGCTGCTGCATTATTTTTTTTCCTGATAAATCTGCTGCAACATTTTTGCACTAGTTTTGCCACGGAAGATTTTTTGCAGCCAATAGACTTTATTAACTAGATCCCATTGTTTCAATTGTCGCTGGTTTTTAGCACAGAAAAATTCTCATCGAAATTAGTAGAGTTATACTGTTATTTTTTGCCCCATTTATGTAGCTAGGAGTATTGCCCCAGCTTTGCCTTGATTTTTCAGCTGGGTAACTTTGATCAATGATCCTTATTGATACATAAACCCCTGCAATAGAGAAATAAAACCGAGAAAATGGCTGTAAAACATACACTGTGTTTCTGGTTCTGTATCACTGTTTAGAAACATTACCGAGATAAACGCTCGCATATAATTTAAATACTTGTCTGATTAACTTTTACGTGTCTCAGACAATATGATATGACATATGACTATGTCACTGTAATTCCATTTGGTCAGGATAAAGGTTTTAGATCTTACCGCACTCCATTTAGATAATTGTAGTGGGCGTCCTTTTTCTGTGTAAGGTGCAGGCAGTTGAAGAGTGGGCGGGATCCCACTTCTGCCACGTAGTTAAACCTGGAGCTGGATATCTTCTTGTCGCACTATTCTAATGAAGTCTTACACCCGATATTATAGCACAGTGTTTCCCAACTCCCGTCCTCAGGGAACCCCAACAGGTCAGGTCTTAAGGATATCCCTGCTCCAGCACAGGTTTCTCAGTCAAAATGACATATATATCACACACACACACACACACTTTGGCCCTGGCTCTCCCCTGCCCTCACTGTCCTGGGTTGCTGCTTCTTTCCCTCAATGTGCTGCCGGTTGCTGGGTGGGGGAGTTTGCTGCCAGTGGCTGTGAGGAGCGGCGGCTGGTCCCGCGGTGGCTGAGTTTGCTGCCGGTGACTAAGTTTGCGGGGGGGGGGGGGGAAGAAGGGTGGCCGTCCACCAGCTGATGCCTCTCTAACTGTGTGCTGCGGGGGGGGCCCCGGACGGTGCTGGTTAGGCCTCTTGTTGCCGCCCGGCATCACCCCAGCTGCTGGCATGCCAGCAGGTCCGGTGCACGTCGGCATCAGAGAGACCCGGCGTGGGACAGTGCAGGAGGTGGCCCAGCAGCTGGGGAGATGCCGAGCGACAAATACTTTAGAACCGGAGTTGAGCACTCCTGGTCTATTCTGTATACCACGTCACTAGAGTTTGCACCTAATAAACGGGTTGACTGCACGTTTTTTTATGGTCTTTCCTTATTAAATACTCGGTTTACTTTGTAGATAGCAGTGGCTGATATACTAGTGTAACGGGTATTCCCCCACCCAATCGCATATAGAGTGTATGTGAGGGGGAACCTATATGTTGCCAGGTGTGGTGCAATATACCTGTCAGGCTCACAGGAGGTCTGAGCCTCCGCTAGTGAGAGCCTGGGGTGAATCCTCTGGAACGATTTTATAATTACATCGCCTCCACCTGTGCAGGATTCTAGGAGTGTAGACTGTCCCCTACACAGGACCCACATATATGAACCACATACACCAAGGTATATATAACACAGGTTTACTATATGGGCAGATAACACAATATACATGCATCAACAATATGACATCAACAGTACATAATTTCATTGTCACCCTGTAACACTACTAAGCACAACTATCCACACACCTCACAGGGCTTTAACCCCACACAGTATCCCCAAAGTCCTTGTACCCAAAGTCCCAAGAGTCTCACAACCCCACCCACGTGTGGGACAGCGCTGCCCACTAAGATGAAATGTATAGGTGGTGCACTTGGTTACTTGGATAATACCTGCCCGGTACTTCCTGCAACCGGATACCGCAGAACTGTGGAAGAGGACCCGGTATCCAGCGCCGAAGCCTCAGCGATGGGGTCTCCTACTGAGCAAGCTCACCGCTCAGATAGTCTCTGTATCTGCTCTGCAGAGAATGATTCCTTGTACACTGACCCTTCTTGTCAGAGCACACAGCACTGCAGCTGTGTCCCTGACTAAACTGACTGAACTGACTGCTAACAGGGCAAAGTCCCTACCTAAGGGGCCTTCCCTAAAGCAGTCACAAGCTGAAGGGGAGTGGGGTCTAGCTGGGGCCTAAGGGGAGACTTCTGGCCTAGTGCAGGAGGCTACTTTCCTCCCTACACAAACACACCCTCCCCACTCTGTGTCCCAGCTCCTAACTGACACTCCCTGTCTGCACACAACAATGTATCCAAAATGCAGCATAAGAATCTGTCAGCCTTAGTGGCTATCTGACTGCATGTGACAGGGATCATAGGGCAGTCCCCAGAGGCTGCTGGGAGTTGTAGTCCACTCTGGGGCTTTTCCCTATGAGGACCGCATGGGCGCCTCACTAATGGCCGCCTACCTCTCTATCTGCGCCTGCGCTAGACTAATGGCCGCCGCGCCACTTTCCTGAGCATGCGCAACATCTAAGGGGCCTTCCTGCCTCCCTACACTTTGCTGCGCTTTGTGTAATGGCCGCAGCAACTGCAAACACGCACCGCGCATGCGCGAACGCGCACAAGATGGCGGCGCCCTGTCACTGATGCCGCGATCGCCCCTGCAACTGCCTGACATGGTGCGGGGGTACCCGCTACTCTGCGCAGGTGAGGAGGGCCAGGGGGGGGGACTCTGCTACACTAGGAAATAAGAAGTAATAAGAAGCATATCTCCCATTTTGCTTTCTAAGCATACTGTACATATTGTATACTTCTTTCTAAAATATAGTCCAATGAGCTTTTCCTCAATGTGACAACAAAATGTAAAACTAATACACAAATAAAAGCGCTGTGACCTAACTAAACAAATGTGATAATGTGCTGTATAAATACTTGTGATAAGATGACCTAAAATTTGGGCCAAACAAATTATATTAAAGTGATTAATTGATCCTTTGGTGAAAGAAAATCAAATAATTCAGCTGCCAAGAGGATGAAGCATACAAGTGCTCTCTAGTGCACTAGTCAGAAATACATGAATACAGAATTGCTATATCCCCAGAGCTTTGATAAAGAAATACCACTTATCAGTCCAAAGGTCACTTGGCTGTCCAAAAGCAATGTCCCAACAATGTGGATTAACCCAGCAAAGTCCAAAATGGTAGGGTTCCTTGGGAGATTTCAGCAGCAATTATCCCCCTATTAAAGAAGAAAAAAAACGCAGAGCATTGCGCCGCACTGGGGCTTGTTGTTGGTATATTCAAGCAGGAAAATAAATGGCCTACTTACAAGATGGTCTTTAGTACATTCAGTGGAGAGAATCTGTACTTTAATCCCAGGATTTTTCTCCATGGACCCCACGTGGTGTTTGGAATCTTCTAAGGCGCTGAACTCCACACTTTCTTAGTGCTCAGAATCAATAGATCATCCACCGCAAGTTTACCCAGAAAGAAATTAGCAACAATAGTGCAATATAGCCACACACTTAACTAAAACAATTTAAAAAAAAGAAGGTGAGATACACTTACAACGTATCCCTCGTAACCGTATAGTTACAATGTGCCGTCCGCCACTTGCATATAGAAGCACAGCTCACAGCAGTGCAGGTTCAGTGTCTCTCTCTCTGACCGCGGCCGCAGGTGGATGGGCGCTTCCCGGATGATGTCACTGTCTCTGGCATGTGACTGCTACACCTGACGTCGGCACTGTTAAGCTCCGCCCAACCAGTTTCGTGACACACCTGTCCCTTCCTCAGGGGTTTGGAGCTTGTCTGTTCATGCTTACTATTTATACCCATGGATCCCAAATCAATTAACCCCCTCATTTCCGTATTGGTCAGTATACCACACAAAATTTAAAGGGATACAGTATAAAGGTTTATCTGATCCTTAATAATGAAAATGTGTAAAGTCATGTCATTAGCCAACTCATGGTACGAATAACACTTAAATTACTAACAACAATGAAATTAAATTGCATAAAACAACTTTGGAGAATTCGTATAATACAATCAATATCTAAAAATATTAAATTAAATAAGAGAATTACAGGAGTCATGCTCATACAAATCTGAAAAAACTTCCACAATGGAAAAACAAAATAAAAATCTTACTTAATCTTGTAAGAAGGAAGCCAGATCGAATTCTATATTTAACCCTTCTGGTGCTAAAGTTTTTAGGGTGTAGATCCAAAAGCTCTCCCTCCTTGATACTTCATTGAGCCTCTTCCCCCTCTGCAGTTAGCCTTGGGACGCTCAATACCCTTGCAGATGAGACCTTCTGGGTCTATAATATTAAAAGGGGTTTGGAGATACAGTGTCTCCAACCAATTTAAATTAAAGCATGGACAGTGCCCAGAAGGTCTCATCTGCAAGATGAAATGCCTGGGGGAAGAGCGCAGGACCTCTGCAAGCGCAAGCACCCCCAAAGACAAATATCTCCCGCCTCCCTAGGGGGAGCGCCCCCAGTTTTGCACCACTACGTTATCCGACGTCTGAATGCGTTGACCAACCATCACCGCCACTGATTAACATGGGGCTCCCTTTACAACGCTTTCACTATCCAACGCTACTTCCAGAACGGATTCCATTGGATAACCGAGGACTGCCTGTATCTTGAAATCAAGCTTCTCTTCAAGAGGTCAGCGCAGTATGACAAAGGGAAGGGAATTAGGCAGAACACTTGTGGTTAAAATGGAGGGAGGAGATAAAGGGGGCGGGTGGTAAAGGGAAAGGGAGGAGAAGAAAAAAAGGAGAGAGGTTTAAAGAATGTGTGAAGGTAGGAGAGGGATAGAGTGATAGTTTAGGTCAGGGGTGGCCAACTCCAGTCCAGAAGGGCCACCAACAGTTCAGTTATTGATTGAGCCGCCTGTGCTGAAGCAGGGGTATCTTTAAAACCTGACCTGTTGGTGGCCCTTGAGGACTGGAGCTGCCCACCCCTGCTTTAGGTGAAAAGCTGGAGATTGTCGATAGGGTAGGAGCCAATGGGATGGGGTAGATTGAGGAGAGGGGGGCGGAAGAGGGGTAGAGAGGATGGGCAGTTTCGTGCTTCAAAGTTTGATTGGAAGTTTGAGTTTGAATCAGAGAAAAATTTAAATTCGAGCCAAAAACCCAAGGAAGGCTCATCCTGGGATCTGTGCTTTCTTGTTTTGTTTTTCAAATAAACTATGCAAATGAAGAAAACCCTCAAACTTTTGTCAAAAATAAATTACTCAAAAATGTAAAAAAAAAAATGTTTTTTATAATGTTCTAAAGAAACAAATATATATTTTTTAGAACTATAACCAAAACACCAGTGAAAGTGCCCACTCTTAGAATGGTTGGCATAGTAAACAAGCAACTCCCTTCTGAAACAGACAGCCCCTTTGAGCTGGAGCCAAGGAGGATCCACGAGAGATGGTGCATCCATGTCCCCTGTATGGTGAACGGTGGAAGAACAAATGATACTGCTGTCCTTGGTTTCATGAGTTGTCATCTGGGCAGCAGGACCTGTCAGCAGCACCTCTCAGCAAAACCCGATGTAGCGGAGTCCCCATCCTTACCTCCAGTGAAGGGGGAACTATGCTGGTTCGGCCAGAGCTCAGCGCGATCAGGAGTGTGAGGGGGGGCATTTTGTTTATCGTGCATGCTCAGTACGGCGAGGTGCGCAAGCACAGTTACGATCGAAGCGGCAGCCATCTTGGATGGCTCAGCAGACATTGTTTTAGCGACTACAAGTCCCAGAATGCCTCGGAAAACGGCCAGGGGGCTTTTGAGGAGGAAACGCCAGAAAGGAGGGGCTCACGAGGGACAGCATATCCCCCGCAGCCAGAATGTGAGGATTCAGGGATCGCGGCATCTGCGCCCTGGTCCCCCTTCTCTTGCGGTTACTCCCGCTACCGTGAAGACCCGCCCCCCAGCACACTAAGAGGACCTCCTACCAAGACAAGAGTCCTCACCTACCTGCCAATCAAGGGGACCTATCCAGGATAGCTCCACGCAGTCCTCCAGGCCTGCCCCCACCTCTGATTGGCCAGTCACACTTTATAATGCCAGTTCTTCCTCTTACTCATTGCTCGACATAGTTTTCACTTGGATTACTACTCTGGCGTTTTCTCTCTTATTCTCTCAGGTTACGACTTGGCTTGGCGGACGTCTCTCTCTGGCTCTAGACCCCTGCTTGGACAAACGACCTTCCGGAATTCTCCAATCCCAGACTTTGGCTAACGGCAACGACAACGGCATTTCTACACCGGTACCGGCAAGTATTGCTAGCTAAATACACCTGGCCTGGCAACGCCAAAATCACCACACTCCGGACACGCTCCCTTTGCTGCGGGTGCGTGCTTCTATACGTTCCTCACCTCAGTGAAAGGAACGGGTCTGGTCTGCGGGCAGCACCGGCGTAACATTATGTCGAACCCACAAGACGCAGACCAGACTGTGGACTCTATGATGACGGCCATGTACCAACAAATACAGGCCTTAACGGATCAAGTGGCTCTCCTCTCCCAACAGGTATCGGACCGCCCTTTACAGGCTCCGCCTGCGGCTGCACCCCCGGCGCAGCCTGACTTATCTTCCACTTCATTTTCAGTTCCGAAGATTCCGGCTCCAAGGCCCTACGCAGGGGATCCACACGCCTGTCGTGGCTTTCTCAACCAGTGCGAGATCCAGTTCGAGATGGCTCCCCAGTTGTATGCTACTGGCCGGAAAAAGGTAGCCTACGTATATAGTCTGCTCACAGGTAATGCACTGGCATGGGCCTCTCCGATCTGGGAACTACGCCCTGATATTACCCGCGATTACGCGGCCTTCAGACGGGACTTTCGACAGGTTTTTGATATCCCCGCACGTCAAGAGACTGCTTCTGATACCCTGCTAGAGCTTACACAGGGACGTCGGCCTGTGGGTCAATACGCCTTTGAATTCAGAACTGTAGCAGCTGAGACTCATTGGGGTCAGGAGGCTTTAGTCGCCGTCTTCTGGAAAGGTCTATCGGAGTCTCTGAAGGATGAACTTGCTTCCCACACCAGGCCAGAGTTACTGGAGGATCTCATCATCCTGGCTACTCGTATGGATCAGCGCCTTCAGGTACGCCGCGCTCAGCGTCAGCTTCCCCGGGCTACGCCTTTCCGTGCTTCCTTTTCCAGGTTCTCTACTAACCAGAGACCCGTCATATCCCCGTAACCGGCGCTGGAGGCTCCAGAGCCGATGCAACTTGGAGTTCAGCAACCTCGGGTACCGTCACGACAACTTCGCTCTACTGGGGAATCGTGCCATCATTGCGGAGCTTCTGAGCAGCGTACCCGTAACCATCCTCCATCTCCGGGAAACGACTAAGCCCAGTGAGTACGAAGGGGCGCTCTCTGGGTACTGAATCTCCTTGTCCCCCTCCCAGAAGGGAACTTCCCAAAAGATTGACTATTCCCGTCTCCCTTTCAGGACCGACTTTCCGCACCTCCACTGCTGCATTTATCGATTCCGGTTCAGGAGGGAATTTCATAGATCAAACCTTTTCTGAGCAAAATCAAATTCCGCTTTCCAGGAAGGACTCTCCCGTTGCCTTGGTCGGGATTGATAATCGACCTCTCACCCCGGCTTATATCTCCTTAGAGATCGGACCTATCACCCTTTCTACTCATTCTCACAAAGAGACTCTGGGTTTTGATGTTATTCATGCCCCAGGAACACCTATCACGCTTGGCTTGCCCTGGTTACAGAAGCATAATCCACTCATCGATTGGGTTTCTCCTAACCCTATTAACTGGAGGTCAAGGTCAGAGGAACCTTTTTCCTCTATCAAGCAACCATCCTTTCTATCAGCCAACACATCAAGTTCTCGGAGGGAGTTACCTTCTCCATACGCCGAATTCTTGGACGTTTTCAGCAAGGCTCAGTCTGAACTTCTACCTCCTCATCGTTCCTACGATTGTCCGATTGATCTGGTACCTGGTTATACCTTGCCTAAAGCCAAATCTTATCCTCTCTCGTTGCCCGAGACCAAAGCTATGGACGAATATATTCGTGAGAATTTTAAGCGGGGCTTCATACGTCATTCCAATTCTCCTGCGGGGGCTGGATTCTTCTTTGTCAAAAAGAAAGATGGTACTCTCAGACCATGTATTGATTACCGGGGTCTGAACCATATCACGGTGAAGAATCGTTATCCACTCCCACTCATCTCCGAACTCTTTGATAGACTTCAGGGGGCCAATCTCTTTACTAAACTGGATCTCCGTGGTGCATACAACCTCATCCGCATCCGAGAGGGCGATGAATGGAAGACTGCCTTCAACACCCGTAGCGGACACTACGAATATCTAGTGATGCCCTTCGGGTTATGCAACGCACCGGTAGTTTTTCAGGACTTCATCAATGACATCTTTCGAGACGTTCTTAATATATTTGTCATTGTATACCTGGATGACATCCTTATTTTTTCTCAAAACTTACAGGATCATATCATCCATACGAAGTTTGTGCTTTCACGCCTCCGCGAGAACCGGTTGTTTGCTAAAATGGAGAAATGCATTTTTCATCAGTCTACCACTTCTTTTCTCGGACACATCATCTCCAACAAAGGTTTGGCCATGGACCCAGAGAAGCTAAAGGCCGTCGTGGATTGGCCACAACCCAATTCCCTCAAATCTGTTCAACGGTTTTTGGGTTTTTCTAATTATTACCGGAAGTTTATCCGCAACTTTTCTACCATTGTCGCTCCTATCATGGCACTGACCAAAAAAGGTGCAGACCCTTCATCTTGGTCTCCAGAAGCTGTCACGGCATTCGAGACACTGAAACAAACTTTTGTCTCTGCTCCCATCCTTCGACACCCTAACACAAATTTCCCCTTCACCTTAGAGGTTGACGCTTCGGACTGTGGGGCTGGGGCGGTTCTGTCGCAGAAATTTTCTTCCCAGGATAAACTTCATCCTTGCGGGTTTTTCTCCAAAAGATTTTCATCGGCAGAGAGGAATTATGACGTGGGCAATAGGGAACTTTTGGCCGTCAAGATGGCTCTTCAAGAATGGAGACATCTTCTGGAGGGGTCAAAAGAGCCATTCACCATTCTTACGGACCATAAGAACTTATTGTACATTGAGAATGCCCGTCGCTTAGGTCCTCGCCAAGCTCGCTGGTCGTTATTTTTCTCTAGATTCAATTTTGTTCTCTCATACATTCCCGGCACTAAGAACGTCAAGGCGGATGCTCTCTCCCGGCAATACTCTTCTGAAGAGAGATCAGAGAAAACCACTGAGTCCATCCTCCCTAAACAAAGAATCTTAGCAGCTGTGGCATTCAAGAATCTTGAGAGGATCATCAAGTCTCAAGAGAACCTCCCGTCCGGTCTTGTGGTTCCTAAAGACTCTTTGTATGTGGAACCCAAATTTATCCCTGAAATACTGGACTGGGGACACGCCGTCCGTTCGGCAGGGCATCCTGGATTCAAGAAAACCTTGGACCTCATCCTTTTGGTGGCCCAATATGGTTAAAACCATTCTGGAATTTACACGGTCCTGTCCGGTATGTGCGCGTAACAAGATTCCTCGTCAGAAACCTCAGGGTCTTCTCTTACCTTTACCTATTCCGGAGCGTCCCTGGTCCCACATTTCGATGGATTTAATTGTGGAGTTGCCTAGGTCGAATGGCATGAATACCATTCTTGTGGTAGTGGATCGGTTTTCCAAGATGGCACACTTTATCCCTCTCAAAGGATTACCCTCCTCACCCGCCCTTGCGGATATTTTTGCCAAAGAGATTTTCCGGATCCATGGGATTCCCACATCCATCGTGTCCGATCGGGGTTCCCAGTTCGTCTCCAAGTTCTGGAGAAATTTCACCAAGAGACTAGGTATCTCGTCTTCCTTTTCTTCTGGATATCACCCTCAATCCAACGGACAGACCGAGAGGGTTAATCAATCCCTCGAGAAATACTTAAGGTGCTTCGTCTCTAATTCTCAGGATGACTGGGCAGAATTACTTACCTGGGCTGAGTACGCATTCAATTCTTCCAGGAATGAGTCCACTCACGAGACCCCCTTCTTTATCAACTACGGATTCCATCCGGCTCGCCTACCTATTACTAAAGAATCCTCTGGGGTACCAGCCGTGGACGAACATATTGCTCTCCTACAAGACTCTTGGTCCAGAATACAATCTGCATTACAAAAGGCATCCTTGACATCTAAAAATCAGGCTGATCTTCACCGTCGTCCGGCACCCGAATACAAACCCGGGGACAAGGTTTGGCTATCATCCAAGAACATCCGTCTCAAAACGCCTTCCCTCAAATTGGCTCCTAGATTCCTGGGTCCCTTTTCCATTTTGGAGCAGGTTAATCCGGTTTGTTTTCGACTCCAACTTCCTCAAAGCATGAGAATTCCGAATGTCTTTCACACCTCACTTCTCAAACCTTTTATCTCCAGTAGCCTCTTTCGGATCACACTTCTAAACCAGATCCTGTGATGGTACAGGGTAACGAAGAGTATGAAATACAGGCTCTACTGGATTCCCGTCTTTCAAGAGGTAAAATCCACTTCTTGGTCCACTGGAGAGGTTTTGGACCCGAAGAGAGGTCATGGGTACCCCTGAAAGATATTCATGCTCCAGGACTCCTCAAACGCTTTCGAAAGAAGTTTCCATCAAAACCATGGAAGGATCGTCCTGAGGCCGATCCTGAAGGGGGGGGTACTGTGAGGATTCAGGGATCGCGGCATCCGCGCCCTGGTCCCCCTTCTCTTGCGGTTACTCCCGCTACCGTGGCGCGCACCTCTCGCTGGCGTCACTCACCTTCGGCGGTCCTGGGGGTTCCCCGCCATGCTCTGCGTCCTCGGATGCCCTCGGGGTCTGCAGTCCCGCATGCGGCCGCCGTGTTCCCCAGCCGCGTGCCTGAAAAGCGCGCGCCGGGTGAGGTTAATTTATTCACTGCTCTTGCAGTGAAGACCCGCCCCCAGCACACTAAGAGGACCTCCTACCAAGACAAGAGTCCTCACCTACCTGCCAATCAAGGGGACCTATCCAGGATAGCTCCACGCAGTCCTCCAGGCCTGCCCCCACCTCTGATTGGCCAGTCACACTTTATAATGCCAGTTCTTCCTCTTACTCATTGCTCGACATAGTTTTCACTTGGATTACTACTCTGGCGTTTTCTCTCTTATTCTCTCAGGTTACGACTTGGCTTGGCGGACGTCTCTCTCTGGCTCTAGACCCCTGCTTGGACAAACGACCTTCCGGAATTCTCCAATCCCAGACTTTGGCTAACGGCAACGACAACGGCATTTCTACACCGGTACCGGCAAGTATTGCTAGCTAAATACACCTGGCCTGGCAACGCCAAAATCACCACACTCCGGACACGCTCCCTTTGCTGCGGGTGCGTGCTTCTATACGTTCCTCACCTCAGTGAAAGGAACGGGTCTGGTCTGCGGGCAGCACCGGCGTAACACAGAGAGCCCACGGATCAGTCACGTGGGAGCCAGCAAGGGAGCAGGTGATATCCAGGGAGCAGTGTCTTCTGGACTAGGCCTAGGCCTTGCCCCTTAGGCCCCAGCTAGGCCCTGAGTCAACTTAGTGAAGTGTGTAAGGAAGGCCCCAGATAGGGACACTCCCCTTACAATAGATTAGTGCTGTTGCACTGGTGACCGGATGGCCACGCAGCGCCTTGCAACCTGGGACTGGGACACAGGACTCTGAGACATTCAGGTGAGACACTCCAGCTGGAGCTCACCCCATGTGGCGGATCAGGATCCTAAGGAGTGAGGGAGATTGGTGTCGGAGGCCCCGCTGTGTTGGACCTGACTGTTCCTTGATTCACCAGTTACACCTGGGTACGGAAGGGCCGAGGAAGGTATACACTTGCACGAACGATTCACATGGGGGTAGCACTACCTCACACTTGGGTGGGATTTTCTGGGACAGGACACCAGGGGTATTGGTGCCACCGCACCCTCAATACTTTGGGGGAACCACCACAGGTTGGGTCGTTGTGTGTATACTGTGGGTGCAGTGTTACTGTTATGGTATATGTGTTATTATATGTGTACAGTAAAGCTTAGTTATATACATTGTGTGTGTATTATTCATTACTGTGTATTGGTTCCTGTGAGGGATTATCCCACCCCAACGCTGGCATCCCTCATAGGTGGAAGCGCTGCACTGTAAGAGAGAGAGCTCACCCCAAGCTCCCAGTGGCAAAGGCTTAGGCCTCCTGTGTGTAAACAGGTATTGCAGCACACGTAGTTCCCTTAGGCATAGGGAAAGGGGGCTACACCATGTAACAAGCTTCTTACATTTAAAGGGGCAAGCCCTTCTAGGACCAAAGTGAACTCATTCCAATGACATGTTTAAGGGGTCTTTTCTGAGTAATTCATCTTTTTTTACCGAAATCGGACCCAGGTATTTTTTGTATACATTTTTTAAAGTTAAATTTGGGAGGGATTTGATTCTCTTTTGTGTGATGTCACTGTGTGTTCAGCAAGTCCTTGTACAGGCAGAGTCCCCCCCCTCTCATTTATCTTTATTTGCTAGCTGATAAGGACAGGGTGGAAAAAAGGTAAAAGAAAACACTAGATTGACAAACACGTCTCCATTCACAGGTGCCTAATAAATTCAACTGGCTGACTGTGTGGGATTGCTTCCAACATACACAACCAGAACCAGCTGCGCGTCAAACAGCTTTTTGTCTTGTTAGGATGCTTTGCTTCAGTAATTCTGTCCATGCTTTATCACTATGATATATCTTTCTTCATGGGCTCACCCCGTCTTAACACACATTCCCCTCTCTCTCTTGCCCCTTACAGAACACCCACGGAAAGTATTATGTTTCCAATCACTCACACATTAAAGTAGCACAATGTTTAAAATTGTAAACTCATTCTCCCCCCCCCCCCTCTCCCCCACACTAACATTCAAACCACTATGTTACTGTACTGAAGTGAAAAAGAATTTAATGTGCGCAACAAAATAACTACTAGTGATGGTGACAGTAATATAAAAGCAAGTGAATACTGCATGTAACCCTTAAATTTAAACTAAATAGTTAAAAGCACATAATATCACAATGTGATAATAAAAAATTATACATAACTGTGATGAGTGGTTAATTATAACGTCTGCAGCCGTAAATGAGGGGGTGGCTCGGCACCCCCCTAAACACTAAAGAAATGGAAACAAAAAAACAGCGCAAAACGCAAATAGTGAAGTAAATCAAAATATTATTGTATAAAAAGTAGGGATAAATATTCTGCGTACAGCAAACAGCTAGATCATAAGCATTGAGTGTGCACAGCCCTCAAGTTACCACTCGACAAGTAGGGGTTCAGGAGTAAGGAAATAAACTGCTGTTCTCTCAACTGGAAGGAGAGAGAGAGAGAGAGAGAGAGAGAGAGAGAGAGAGAGAGAGAGAGAGAGAGAGAGAGAGAGAGAGAGAGAGAGATATTGATTGATTGATTGATTGATTCACTGGGTACATAATACTCACCATTCACATTTTTACACACCATAATAGTGCGCTCTATGCCCTGTGTTATCGCTCCATAAAGATGACAGATTGCAATAAATATGGGGGGGGGGCAAAAGTGGGATGGGGGGGGAAATGGGAGGAGAGGCAAAAATGGAGGCGTTTGTAAAAACAGGGAGACGGGGAGAAAAAATGGAGGCGGGGAGAGAGAGTGGCAGGGAGAAATAGAGGGGCTGGGGGAGAGAGAGGAGCAGGGAGAGAAAGAAAGGGGCAGGGGAGAGGGGGCGGGGAACAGAGACAGAGAGAGAGGGGTAGGGAACGGGAGAGAGGTGGAGGCTTTTTCTCGTCAGTCTGAGGAATTATGCCATCGCTTCCACCAGAGGGGCTACAACATGGAATCTTTGACTAATACTTCTAAAGAAATTGCATTGACGAATAGAGAGGATTTAATTAAAAATACCAAGAGTGATCCACACAAGGATAGAGTAACACTTAGTAAAAACCACAGTAAAAACACTGGTTTCGCGAAGGGGGATGTTCCACTCATGATTACTCATGATTACTCAGTATAATAGATGTAGTAACAAAGTTCAGAATATTATACGTAAACATTGGAACATCCTACAGATGGATAGTAGCCTTAAGGACTGCGTTAAGCAGGGCCCCCGTTTTGTCTATCGCAAGGCAAAAACTATTGCTAGTTATGTGTCACCAAGCTATGTCGCGTCCTCCACTCTGCCCACCAGAAAATTTGTAACTAAGGGCTCGTATAGATGTGGAGGCTGCAAGATCTGCCAGTTTATGATCCCTTCACAGCACTTTAGAGGTTTAAGATCTAATATTGAATTTCCGATAAAATCATTTATTAACTGTGATACACAATACGTAATTTACCTCTTAACTTGCGGGTGTGGAATCAACTACGTAGGGAGGACAATCAGACCGCTTAAGATCAGAATCCTTGAGCACATGAGACTAATCAGAAAAAGAGACACATCACATCCGGTCTCTAAACACTTCACCCAATGCCCCAAAGGTAGTCTAAATGGGCTAAAAGTTAAAGGAATCAAACAGATCTTTCTGAAAGAGAGAGGGGGAGACTTACTCAACCTTTTGGACCGCAGGGAGGCATATTGGATATTTATACTTCAGACTAGAACTCCCTGCGGTCTGAATGTTGAGTGGAACCTGGGCCATTTTCTTAAACAATAAATGTCTTAATATATAAAATGGAGAACATTAAATATGATATTGTGTTTAATAAGCACCTCATTGCTACTTTGCTGGAGTAATGACATGCTTCCTGAAATTTATATGCAAGTAACGATACGAATTGTCTTCTCTGCCTTAATATTATGCTTTCTACACTACTTTCTGTCAATCAGTCCATTTTATTGTGTAGGCACTAGACCCTGACATATGGCTAGAGCCCTTGTGATTCTTTACTTATGTGGCATTTGCCACTGATTAATACAGTAGCTTCTTGGTCAGGGCATTTGCTATGATTATTACTTTTGAATAATACTGGCTTATTTTATAGTCATAGAATTTATTCAACAGGCAACAGTGCAATTGTTTCCTCTTCACCTTTGGAGATACAGATAAACAAGATATAACACATCTAGTCTTGTTGATAATCCTTTAATTGTTTTTAATATGTTTTGTGTATGTGTGTAATTATGACAGCATTATGCTGATATGGATCATAGATCCTATTTATGTATTCACTGTGGTATGTCTGTGTATATGTGGGATTTGTATGTGGGATGTGCACCTTTATTTATAACTAGCTGAGAGACCCGGCGTTGCCCGGGATGTAAATGCGTAATAGGTAGTATTATTTATAAATCGTGGAACAATAGGTGAGTATTTGTTGTAAAGGTTGGATAATAATGTTGAAAAGAAAGATGGAATAAAATGTAATACGATGTTGTTTAAAAATGGTTTATTGTAAACACACCACAGTACAATGTATATTTTGGTGACATAACAGATGTAAAAATGTGAGGCGTGTGTCCTGCTAGGGTGTGAGGCGGCAGGTGGCGCGTGGGTTGTGAGTGCTGTCTGTGAGTGGGGTCCTGCTAGGGTGTGAGGCGGCGGGTGGCACATGGGTTGTGAGTGCTGTCTGTGAGTGGGGTCCTGCTAGGGTGTGAGGCGGCAGGTGTCGCGTGGGTTGTGAGTGCTCTCTGCGAGTGTGGGTCCTGCTAGGGTGTGAGGGGAAGGAGAAAGGGGAGCGGGGGGGGGGGGGGAGAAAGGGGAGCGGGGGGGGGGGAGAAAGGGGAGCGGGGGAGGGGAGCGGGGGGGAGGAGAAAGGGGAGCGGGGGGGAGAAAGGGGAGCGGGGGGGGTAGAAAAGGGAGCGGGGGGGGAGAAAGGGGAGCGGGGGGGAGAAAGGGGAGCGGGGGGGGGAGAAAGGGGAGCGGGGGGGGGAGAAAGGGGAGCGGGGGGGGGGAGAAAGGGGAGCGGGGGGGGGGGAGAAAGGGGAGGGGGGGGAGAAAGGGGAGCGGGGGGGGGAGAAAGGGGAGCAGGGGGGGTTGGTTTGCTTTAAATTGACGGGTCCCTCCTCTCCACTCCCCCTGTATCTTTCTCCGCTCCTGACCCCCCCCCCCATGTGTAGCTCCGGTCCCCACTCTACAGTGTCTGAGACAGAGTGTAACACACACACGCACACAGACACACACACACTGTCCCACACACACACTCACGCTGTGACACACACACACACACACACACACACACACACACTCACCTCTCCTTCTGTCCGCCGCCATGTTAGTTAGTCCGCGAGGGAGGTAGGGGTCCTTCTGTCCGCCGCCATCTTAGGTGCCGCGTGGCAGCGGTAGGCTGCCCTGGCCAATGCCTGTCCCCGCGCCAGGGAGGTGAGGGGAGGTGAGAGGAGGTGAGCGGGAGGTGAGTGGAGGCAGCGGCAGGCTGCCCTGCCCACTGCCTGTCCCCGCGCCGGGGAGGGAGTTGAGTGGAGAGGGAGGTGAGCGGGAGGGAGGTGAGTGGAGAGGGAGGTGAATGGAGCGGGAGGTGGAGGGAGTTGAGCGGGAGGGAGGTGAGTGGAGAGGGAGGCGGAGGGAGTTGAGTGGAGAGGGAGGTGAGTGGAGCGGGAGGTGGAGGGAGTTGAGCGGGAGGGAGGTGAGTGGAGAGGGAGGTGAATGGAGCGGGAGGTGAGCGGGAGGGAGGTGAGTGGAGCGGGAGGTGGAGGGAGGTGAGTGGAGCGGGAGGTGGAGGGAGTTGAGCGGGAGGGAGGTGAGTGGAGCGGGAGGTGGAGGGAGGTGAGTGGAGCGGGAGGTGGAGGGAGGTGAGTGGAGAGGGAGGTGAGTGTGATGGGGGGGGAGAGGACAGAGAGAGAGGTGTGTGTGTGTGTGTGTGTGTGTGTGTGTGTGTGTGTCCCTGTGTGTGTCCCTGTGTGTGTGTGTGTCACTTGTGTCCTTTGGCCCGTCACTCCGCCTCAGGCCAATGAGAGGTGTGCGGGGGCGGGCGGGCCAAGGGACCAATGAGATTGCCGCTAGGGACGCAGACATACAGTGCTTTCAGAAATATATAGTAGATATAATGTATGTTCTTTACCCCTTGCATTTAATCTGCCCTTTATTTGGGCTATTTTGTCCTTTTTTCCTCTCTGTATCTTCTCCCCCTCCCCTTTGTGTATGCATGCAGCACTCTGCACGATTGGAGCAGCCTCGTCTGCCTCACACATTCATTGGTGGTGCAGCGGTGCTTGCAGCCAATCGGGGAGTGGTATGACATCACTGGGGTCGGGAGCTAGGACTAAGAGGAAGGGAATATCCCTTTCTGCCCTCACGGCCCACTATGAGCATGCGCGGGCGACATTAGGGGCGGTCCCTACCCACAATCCTTAGGGCTGTTGGATCGGCGCTCCGGATGACGTCACGCGCATGCGCAGTGGACCCGCGATGTAATTTTGCGCAGATTTCTGATATTTGCTAATCAAGCATTAGGTATATAAGGTGCCCTCTCTGTACATGTGCAGAAAAGAGTGAAAAAAATAGGCGCTACTTCGTGAATGAAATTAATGTGGAATGTAATAGAAAGGTGGTACAGATAGGATTAATAATCCAACCCCTTGCTCAAACCTCACTGGTGGGACCTGTGTCACGGGTTCCAAGGGTTAAGTATTGCTCAAAACATCCAGGGGGAGCATGTGGGGAGATAAGAGAACAATATACAATTTAAGTGCAGACGTCTGGTGTTATATGGTTATAAAGGCTATGTCTTGGCTCTTATGGTTGATCTACTCACAGGAGCAAGGTGATATATTGAGCAGTTGGCAAATTGGGTTGCCACCCTTGAAGATGTCTGTGGATAGTACCCCCCTAACGATTCTCCGTCAGCAGAGTATACATAGATAGAGGGAAAAGACTACATAGTGCGATCAATATGATATTTTATCTTTGAAAAACACAATAAAAATGCGCACTTACAATTTGCACAAAAGTTAAAAGCATGTATCACAAATTGTGAATGGAGGATCTCCCGAAACAGCTCACCGCCTCCTTCAGGTCAGTCTGCTGGCTTCTGCTGCTCTGCGTCCTGGACATGTCCCATACTCTCTGTACATGTCCCATACTCCTTGATAAAGGACCCGTTGGTCCGAAACGCGTAGGAGGTCCCTGTCTGTGTCCCCCAAGGGGGTGAATTTGTCTCCTACTATGCTGCATTAAAGAAATATTTTTTATTCCACACCTGGCTCCCTGGCTGTGCGCCATTCGTTTTTTCTACGGGAGAGAGGTGAGGGGGAAAGAGGTGGGGATGTGGGAGAGAGAGCGGTGGGGGGAGAGAGCTGGGGGAGGGGGAGAGCTGGAAGAAAGGGGGTGCTGGAGAGTGAGGGGGCAGGGGAGAGAGAGAGGACTGGAGCGAGAAAGGAGAGGGGGGAGAAAGAAGTGATTGTGTAGGGGGGTGCACTTGGCAAAGTTTTAAAGCTCCCGCGTCACGCGAGCCAATAAGGTTCCGAACCTGATGATGTAACTGCTTCCTATTGGCCCACGGGGGCCGGTAGCGTGGAAACTCCACCATTATGTGAACCCTGCTAGCAGAGTGGCTACCGGCACCCCGTACCGAGGTCTGTATTTCGAGAAGCACGGGGTCCCCGGAGCTGAAAGGAATAGGGTTACATTTGCCCAAAACTAGCTGGTTGGATTTCTTCAAGACCCCTGGAAGAAGACACTGGGCAAGTAAGACCACAACAGAGATCGAAAGTTGACACAATTCCAGCATAGGATGGGTTAAATGTTTCTTGCTAATGCAGTTTGAGGTTAACAGGATGACACAGCGTGGATAGGCGAGAGCACAAACATGGATAGCTGCAGGAAACCGCAAAAGAACAAGTTCTTATCAGTATCCTCACACAACTACATTAGCAATCTGATATCAAGACTGGCAGAAACTGATGACACTGCTATTAAAACATTGGTGTAGTGGTGTAGCATTCATCTGCATTTATTTACCTTGTCTCAGGGGCTGTCAGTGGTCTGCTGGCCAATGGAAAGATGGGTGCCAGGAGTTTTTCTAGTGCAACCTCAATCTTTATTAATGCCCCATGCTTGGGAACACTGTAGTTGCACTACATGCAGTAGAGTACATATAAATTGAACAATAGTTGCACTTCTTTTCATCCATACTATTATTCTTTATGCAGGTCTTCCCTGAGTGCCCACTCTTAACACACATGGGAGGTGTACGTACGTGTTCATTTACTGATACTCCTGTGGTGGACCAGGCCCCTCTTCTTATCCACATCCTTGCAATCCCTTTTACAGTGGGCCCCGGCTGAGATCCTGGAATGATCTGGATAATGTTACTGTTACTTCCCCACTCCTGCTTTGGAAATGGCACTTCCTCAGGGGGTACTCAACACTGTGGATAGGGATCTGCTTGTAGGGCTGACACCCAGACATAATGGTGGCACTTCTGATTGGCCCACTGAGGTATGTCTGCATTCCCGTTACTGGGACATGCTTTACTTCATATGGCCAAACTATAGGATCCGAACTGAGGGAGCACTGTCCCTGTCTGAAACACAATATAAGGGGTCCTGATCCATGCTATACACTGGGGAACAGGTTCCCTACCTCTAAGCCAGTGATCCCCAACCAGGGTTCCGTGGAACCCTCGGGCTCCTTGAAGCAGTCTCAGGGGTTCCTCCTATGGACCACAGATTGAGGGAGAGTGGGGTAGTTGACAGAAGGTAGGGGCGAGTGAGAGAAGAGAGGGGGGCAGGAGGGAGTGAGTGAGGAAAAGAGGGAGTAACGGTGAGACGCAAGGGATAAATACCTGCGAGGCGGGAGGGGGGAGAGTTAGTGAGATGGATGGGAGAGAAATACATGGGTAAAGGGTGGGAAATAGAGGTGGCTTGTGAGGTGTGAAATGTTGTGACTGACCCCTGTCAAACCTAATATGTGTCAGCCAGTTAGGGGTTCCCCGAGATTTTTCGAAATACTAAAAGGGTCGCTCCAAACA
Organism: Ascaphus truei; assembly: GCF_040206685.1. NCBI lineage: Eukaryota > Metazoa > Chordata > Amphibia > Anura > Ascaphidae > Ascaphus > Ascaphus truei. The sequence continues at coordinate 159,765,221 of NC_134483.1, read as the reverse complement.
AAAAAGGTTGAATATCACTGCTCTAAGCTCAGAATACTCTCTTCTGCTGCCATGCTGGAGCTCCTCCCAGAATCCTATGCTCCTCTCCTTTACACCGCTTGTGACAGTCCTTAAGGTTAAGCCCTTAAAGTAATCCTTAGGCTAAGGCCCCGCTCCCTCAGTCAGCGCTCCCGCAATGCAAACAGGCAGCGTGCTGACAGACACATACCGCGATATGCGGTGTGTAGGGAGCGGGAAGGGGGGCGTGGTTTGAGCGGAGGGACCCGCTACTCCCCCCCCCTCCCTCCAGGGGCTCGGGCTCCCGGGCTGCAGGAGAGAGCTGCTGCGGGCTGCCGGAAGGTAAGCAGCTCCCTCCCCCTTCCCCCACAAATGCCCTCCTCACACGCTGACACACACGCTGACACACGCTGACACACGCACACATACCCCCTCCCCTACCTTGTGTAGGAAGCTGTCTGACAGCTCCCGCTACCGCTCCCGCCCCCGCCGCTGATTGGCTCATCAGCGCACCACGTGACGCGTCACCACTCGGGATTACAATTTTCTTGCATCCCCTGGCGGCTGACGCATCACAGTGCGTAGTGAGCCAGCAGCGAGGTGGGACTGGGATGAGCTCACGCGGCCTCCCGCGCCGCCGGGCGCAGCGGGTCCCAGCCCTTATGGTGGCAGTGTAATTGGGTAGTGTGACCATTTGGGAGTGTGGGAGCTCATTTATAGTGCCCTGTGGGGAGGTGAGTGAGACAACTGGGCAACCACTTGTTATTAAACACACACACACACACACACACACACACACACACACACACACACACACACACACACACACACACACACACACACACACACACACACACACACACACACACACACACACACACACACACACACACACACACACACACACACAGTAATGGGAATATCAATGCAAACATTTTAATGAAGGGACTCGACTGGGTAAGGGTGTCATGGAACAAGAATCACATCCCTGTTTCACCCCCCTCTTTCCTTTGCAGCTTCTGCCTGTCAGTTCTTATTTCAGCTGCATGGAGTTTGCACACACACACTGTGCCTGTGTGATATGTAACAATGTTGCATTTCTTGCCTCTGGGCATGTAATCAGTGAGCTGCTACTGCAGCCTCTGAGATCCTTACCAGAATGGGCTAGTCCGCCCTCCCCCCTGTTTTAATCACAGATAGTCTGTCCCAAGACTATTCCTTTTGCCCACATTGCTCCTCGCTTCCTTTTCCACCCTGCAGACAGTGAGTACAGCACGCATCTCTGTTACTCTCCTATGGCAAATCTCCCAGTTGCAAAAATAGGGGAAATCCAGGGCAAACAAATGTCATCATATTTATCAAAGAAACATAATTCCATTAAAAGCAATGTGAGATTGTCATTTAATAAATCGGGTGCAATATTTCTGCTTCTAACTACAAATCACTACTACACACCATTCACAAGTACCTGTATATTGCTGCTTTTCCAATAAAGTGAAGGAAATATTATAGGACTTGGAGTGATTTGGAAAGGGAGCTGAGTTAATGCTATCTGGGGCAATTCACATCACACGTGACCCTGGCGTCAGAATAAAGGGGTCAAAGTCTACCTTGTGTACCATTGTATATTTACATCAATGCGCATGTGCTATGTAATGAGATCCCAATATACAGTTTCCTGCTCTTTATCTTAGGCCCATACACCTCACACCTCCACTCTAAATCCAGACCTCTTTATTTAATTTCCCTTTTGTCATTGTTATGTTACTTTTTGTATCCCACTAATGAAGTATGTACATCCAGTCTTACTACGATGTACAACTTGTATAGATATGCCATGCTTTCTCAGCTTTTTCTGTTCACATTTGCCTTATTTTTAACCATTAGTTTGCCATTACAGGTATCACAGTACCATCCTTTATCTGGATCAGAAGTACTGAGAAAGTAGACATGGATTGTGGCTTTGTCAGACACTCAATTGTATAACAGAGAACAAAAAGTGCAGGTAGGATGCTCAAAAGAATGACTGTAAGTACAGTAGGTGGCAAACTGGAAAGGGAAGGGGGTGCTGAGTGTATATTAGGAAAACTGCATCTATTTCCCACCAGGATGATGATCTATTTCATATATGTTTGTTGTTCCAGATAACACTGAGAACATGCCCAGCCTCCTGTTTCTACTCATCATAGGATCTGTGTTTCACACAATATTAGGTATGTACATTTCTCATACTTGTAGTCTATACTACATTGGCTTAGAGCAGGGGTTCAAGATTTTTTTTTGGGGGGGGAGGGCGGCACAGCGCTTACAGAGGCCCTGCGTTCTTCCCCACAATATTTAAATTAAATGCCAGAGAAGCGTGCGAGGCCTCTGTAACTCTCTCTTACGTGCTCTCAGACGGCTTCTGGCGATGACAATGCAGCGTCAAATAATGCTGCAGGTCAAATGGCAACGCGTTGCCTTGGCAACGTGACTTTGTGACATCAAATGACGTCACCGATGCCGGAGAGAAGGTAAGAGGAGAGGGGGGGGGCGTGAGCATGGGGGGAGATCATGCAGGCGAACGCAAAGAAAAAATTGTGTGCACCCCTGGCTTAGAGCACTCTTCTAGATAGTATCTCGCATTCCACATACACTAACAATAAACCCTCACCAGCAGACAAATTATGCTGACCCGCCCGTTCTGCGCATGTGCGAGTTACAAATCAAGATGTCAAGGTGCCGCCGTATCAGCGGATCGCCAAGAAGCGAAGCGCCGAGAAGCGAAGCGCCGAGAAGCGGGGCCCTGCTGTATTTATATAACTTTAACAACATGGAGATATTTTAATCTGAAAAATCTTGCTTAGTGCATAAGTAGTAGACATTATTGGGCCATTTACTAAAATCTCCCGGTTGCAAAAATAGGGGAAATCCAGGGCAAACAAATGTCATCATATTTATCAAAGAAACATACTTCCATTAAAAGCAATGTGAGATTGTCATTTAATAAATCGGGTGCAATATTTTTGCACTGGTTTTGTCACAGTCATACAGGAAGGAGATGTTAGTAAATAGATCCCAAGTCAGAGCTTAAGATCAGCCATTTTGAGGCAAAACCAGTGCAAAAAAAATATCTACATTTTATTTAATTAAGCAAAACATCCAAGAGTATCCTGTGGGACAATATTCTTTGCTCCATTTTTCTTGAAGTTTTCTAGCAGGGAGACTTGGTCAATCAGATCACACGGAAACTCCCACTAACGTTAATGCGAGTTTCCGCGAGATAGTACCCAGATCGGATGAGATACTATAAGATGAATACAATAAGGAGAGAAAATTGTACAGGAAAACAAACGGGTGATGCCCTATACCTATACTTTGTTATTACATTTATGTAAAAACACTTTTCTAGAAGCCTCTGATGGAACATATTTGTACTTTTGCGTTAACGATAAAGCAGAAAGTGGTGCTATACGTTGGAGACCAATAACTCTGCATTTCCACACTTTTGTTACACCTGAGGTCAGTTTCTCTTGATGTCAACTACAGTACTTTTCTTGTGACTGGGCGATTTTTTTTGTTTTGTACTGTGGACTTATTTTGTATGTAGCACCAAACCTGTTCACAGAGCTTTCCAGAATACGCAATCTGCTAAGATACCACTTAAAATTCACATATATATATATATATTGTACAGATAAATAAAAAATATTGTTTTATATATATATATATATCAGAACAAAACAAAAATATTAAGGAGCGCCTATTATAACAACCTGCCTAACTGTGAGTGAGTATGCTACTATGTTGATACAACCAATGGGGTGGCCAAGGGGGGGTAATGGTAAAAAGTGGATCCTATGTTGCTAGGTATAATACATATAATATAAAAAGCTTTAATGAAAAAATGCTATAAAAAAAATTTGTTTTAAAAAATATATATAAAAAAAATTTCTAATGTAGATACCAAAACAAAAACCTTAAAAAACATAGAGTCCTGTTCCAATAAATTGCATCCAGGTACAGGCAGCCCGTTTGAAAGGGATCACAACTCCCTTGGAAATACCTATGAGAGAAAAAGAGAAAAAAACAGGCGCACACCTAGTGCATTAAAGTAAAACAATGATTTTATGGAACATTAAAAAACAGACAAATGCCCACTCACAAATCAAACGTAAATAACGAGCAGTTATGAGATTGGCCCTCATAAGCCTCCGGTAGCGTCTGGAACAGCAATGGAGTCTTCTCCTACACACGTGTTGCGCAGTCTCCTTCACCGGAAATGACCCTTGTGTGTACGTTGTCTCAAATGTATGTGGTGTTATGCCACAAGACACCACCGCCTGAAGACTGTTTGTAGCCAATTCAAGTGGGACAATAGATGTCTTCTGGCGGGGTTTACGGTGCCGGCATGTGTTTTATGGTGTAACATTGCATAGTAGATATGGCCCAATGTATTCTTTAACGGTGGACATCTCAGGGACCGGTCCAGATAATGGAAAAGATTAAACAAAAAAGGAAAAAAGAAGATGGATTCATTGTTTTTTTTTAAAAATACAATATTGTTGTGCAGTCCACAAGCTCTTCTATGGATACAGAATGATTGTTGCAGAACAAGTGTTTACATTGAATATGTCCTCTTGACAACATGTTTAGGATTGCTCAGATGTGAAAGTGTTGTGATTTTTGTGTCTTCTTATATACTTTTGTATAAATGAAAAAAAAAATTCTGCAATATAAATTCATTTTTGCGCTATTAATTTGCAGTCTATTTTCTTTAGAGTTGTTCCCCTTTTGTTTGTGTTGTCTTCTGGTTATTTGGGGAGCCATAAAAGGGGGTGCTGCACCTGATAGTCTATGTTTGTTTTTGTTAACATTACTTTTTAGATAGTTAATTCTGGAGTTGCACCACCCTGTACAATTTTTGTATATTCCGTATCCAACAATATGTATTTTTTTTTATTTTTTAGCTTTATTTATAGTAACGGCTCCCAAGTTGACATACACAGCCCAATACAGGGACACTGTGCACATGGAATGCGTCTTCCCAGTTGAGGAAGATTTTAAGATTGATGATTTAAAGGTCTCCTGGGAGCACAAAACCGCATCTTCCCCAACAATGAGAGAGGTATTCATGTTTAACAATGGAAATATTGATCTGTCAAACCAGGACAGCAACTACAGAGGGCGAGCAACAATGTTAAAGGATGCACTGTACCAGGGTCGGGCTGTGCTGCAGATTACGGACTTGAAGCTCACGGACGCAGGGATGTATTACTGCGTTTTACAGCTCAAGGGATCTGATTATAAGGTCATTCATCTTGAAGTGCAAGGTCAGTTACCAAAGGGATGACTTCATTATATATCCATGTTTATATGAGACAGCATCAACACAAAGACATATATATTTTTTTCTTAATAAAAGATGCAAGCAACATATTTACTGTGCTGTTCCGGAAAACACCGTCCGGCATCTGATGCCTTTAAGGTGCATATGGAATAGCACAGTTTAGTAAATATGTGCCAGTGGCTTTTATTAAGGAAAAAAAAGGTTTTTGAGAGCTGAACTAATTTCTTGCGCCGCCTTTGAAATCAAGAAGGGGGCCTCCAACTCTGATCCAGAGAATATAATATTATTATTATTATTAGGGTCTACATACCAATATCACATTGTATGTTAAGCTCCTTCAACGTGTATTTGAGGAAGCTTTTATTCTGTATTTGCCGTTGTAAATTAAGAAAAATGTGGTTATTATTATTATTGTAATTATTATTGTCGTATTATATTTCTGTGTATCACATATAACACAGCTGTAGAAATGTGTTGCTTAAGTTTGTTTGCAGCAGATATGCCAGCCAGGAAGATTAATACCACAAAATAGCTTAATACTCTGAAATGAAGGGATGGTATAAAAAAAATGGGCTTTAGGCCGTGATTATACCCCAAAACACACACAGTGTTGCGTGTAGTGGTGTCGCGCGATGGTACTGCAAAGCAAACGGCTGGGGAAGAGACTGAGAAATTAGTTTTCTTGCAACGGCCGTGTCACGTGAGCAGTTCAGCCAATGAGGGCGAACCACTCACAGCCACGCTTCCGCCACGCCTCCAAGCCTCCTCTGCTCTCCCTCCCTGGTATAACCAAGATGCAGCTCGGCGGCAGCATTGGCTGACGTCACAGAATAGCGCAGCCGCCCTGCAGCATTTGGTATAATCAAGGTAGACATAGCACCCACAATCTCTAAAATCATGTATATATCCCCTGCAATAAACCATTAAAACTATTATCCCGTACCACCTATCACGGGGGAGAGTAGAACTCTTTCACGGGATCAAGCAGCAGACAGGACACAGAGATCAAATAAAGGGTATTTATTCTGACCAGAGCCAGCAGACACAACACAGTATCATATAACAGAGCTATACTCACCACCCAAGGGAATACAGGGGGAATTCTAGGGGTCCTAGGTGCACAGCACCACCAAACTGGCTTACACGGTGCAGCTTCCACTCCTGTGGGGGCCCGGAGTCTCCAGGCAGCACTGGATGCAATTTTAAGCCAAGCAGTTTCCAATCTCCTGCTTTGTTTAGTACACGAGCCTCGTTCTGGGTGTCTCCGGCAAAACCTCGGAACACACCACTTAGTTAGCTTCCACGCTAATTTCCAGACTGACTGTGGAACCTAAATCAGTTTAGCTTTACTTGGCTTCCCCATCTCCATAGAAAAACATGGGAGATGGGATAGCGACCAAGCACAGTGCAGATGCGGTGCGGGGACCAATGTGTGGAGGCTCATCTGTGTTGGCCAAAACTGGGCTGGGGTGTGAACGTGCAGCAAGGACAGCTCACAGGTGTGTACTTAAGTGACTGAATTTCAAACCAGCCAATCGGAACAGCGTCTACGGGGCTCATACCCAGCAACAATTCCCCTGGCCGGCCAGATATCTCCCACAGAGATAGGCACCACGGTGTCTGGGATGGACAAAGGCTCCGCTCTTTGAGCCAATGCCTCCCAGACCTGAGTACCACACATCCCCACTCTCCCATTGTTCCCAGCACTGCACCTCCCCCTATTTGACTAGTAAAACCCAAATCCCTTGGTGTGCAGACTAGGTAATGTGTTATACAGAAAAAGACCGAATATGAGCTCCAGGAGGGTAGCAAATTATTAGGAAAAATCAGCAAACTCACCAGCAAAAATTAACAAAAATCAATTTAATAGAACTACTGTACACAAAAGTTCTGTTTTTGTTCATGTTTTTTATGTAATTCTATTAAATTGATTTTAGTTCATTTTTGCTGGTGATTTTTTCTGATTTTTTCCTTGGAGCGGCAATAGCTTTGATCTATCTACTCTCCTAGGTAAGTGTGTTACTAGCCTGGCACACCAAGGGAACAAAGACAATGCATTACAATGAAGCACCCACTATAATACGTGGAATAAAAAGAGTTACAGATACATCAATACAGTTTAAAATACATTACTTTGGGCCAGATGAGTCACAATAAGATGTATATAAATGGCAATCCTGCATATCCACCCTGAGAGGGTCAATGGCTGGGCACAACCTTTATTATGAGAGCGGCATTGCCCCTACTGCCACAGCACCGTGCCATTAATATATACATATATATAAAAAATAGATCTATGGCCAGGATTCACAAAGCCTCAAGGTGGGTATGGTACCCTGATCCATTGACTTGAATGGCGGTAAACTCTGGATCTTGGTGCGATACTCCCTATTGGCTCTTAATAACATTTATATAAGATTTGTGGGATTGCTATTATGACATATTTTAGCAATATTTATTATTATATGAAAGTTTGGTGGGTGTATACCTAACATATCTACAGAGGATTAGAGGACTTCCTCCTAACTTAATAGTATCTCCAGTTGTATACAGTATATGTCCCCTTAAACCTCCCGCCAAATAAATTAGGGAGAGATGTCTGTGCTGAAAAAGGAACACAATGAGGTACCCTGGGAGATATGCTAATACTGCTGCGGCCGAGTTTATTCGAGCATTTGCCCGTTCTCGGCCGCAGCAGTTACCTGGCGCGCGCCGGAGGGTGCCGGGCGCGCGCCGAAGCAGCGGAGGAGAGGCCCGCCGATCGCGGCTTCCCCCTCTCCTCTCCGGGTCCGCCGGGTCCCCCGGAACCCCCTGCCGCCGTCCCCCACATCGCGGGACACCAGGGCTCCCTCGGGGAGCCCTGGACGCACGTGCAGGGGGCGCAGGCACCCGATGACGCGTGACCGCGCATCGGTGACGCGCGGCACGCCGAGGGGATGCCACTTGCAAGCCGGGAAATCTCCCGGCTTGCGGAACTGGCCACACTTCAATAAAGTGTGTCGCCAGTGTAGTAGACGCTGGGAAATGCTATTGTTACAGCACACTTTTGAGCTCGACTACTCACACCTGTAGCCCCCACCCCTTAGCTTCCTTTAAAATCAGTCCATTTCCATTTTATGCTTGCCAATTCAATGTTCCCTGTGAACAAAAATGAGCACGCCGGAGATGCCCGAGTGATACGTGACAGTGGATTTTCCCAGCATCTGGTTTAGTTCGGTGCTAGAGCTGCGGTGAGAAAAACAATGCGAGTTCTATGAAGCGATTTAGCATTTTGCAATTTTTGGAGCTGTAGCTAGTTTGCAAAAATTGCGAGTTTGGTCATTCCGCCTGGGTTTGCAACGCCGGGATAAAACAACTTCTAAAAAAGCCTTTTAGACATGTACATTGGACATGTAAGAAGGGCTTACAGATTAGCAAAGCATGCCAAGCAATACACTTCTACAGTGCACGTTAGAAGCGATTTGTCACAATTCGGAGCTACTAAATTAGGACCCTCAGTTTCAGAGGCCTCACAGTTGCTGTTATGTGTTACCTCAACTACACACCAATGTGGAAGCTTCTACTGTGATGGTTGCCTCTCCCATTTGCGATTACATTAAGTTAGGATAAACCACACAATAGCATAATGCACATGAACTGTAAGTGTTCTCTACTTTTCAGAGAATTAGGGAACTGTTTAGAGCTCATAAAATGTACCCTAGTGCTAGCAATAGTATTGCTCCATAAAAAAAGCATTGTAGGCCACCTTTACAAGGTGATTATATACATATTTACTATGGCACACATACAAAAAATCTGAGGTCCAAATAAATTGCCTATAATGTTGTTTTTTTCTTTTTCTTATTCATTTCAGCATCATATGAAAACATACACAAGTATACCGAGAGGTCACCTGTGGGAAATGAAGTGTCTTTGACTTGCCAGTCTAAAGGTTTTCCCATGGCGGAGGTGTATTGGCAGAATGATGGCATCAATATCAGTGAGCCAGCAAATACGTCACATACCCTGACCCCAGACGGGTTTTATAAAACAACGAGCACCATCAAATACACGCTAAACTCCAAACAAAACTACAACTGCGTGTTTTGGAATAAGGCGCGGAATGAGAGGATGTCGGCGACCTTTGGCGCTTTAGGTATTGTTTGATACATAATCTGATTGCCCTTCTAATGATGATCGTTGTACAGTATCTCAATGGAATGGAACCTCCATCTGTTCGTCTGATCATGCACATGGTATCATTTTAGTGCAAATAATGAATGACCAGATTCTTGATGTGGGGCGAATATTGCATTGCAGTAAATGACAACACGCAAACTAACTCATTGCTTTAAAGGGCCGCACTGTATTCTGCTGACAATATTTATGGCAGCATCAGGCTGTTTCCTATATAAATGCTTAAACTTTTAAGTGGTAAACCCTTCCGTTGGATTAGCAATGCATTTTGATCTACAATGTCCCAGTAGCTACGAAGGGTGAGGTTATCTATAACTGTCAAAATGAGTCAAGTATGTGAGTGTAAGGAATCGGGGAGCGCGTCCCCCGCGGCGCACTCCCTCCTTACCTGATGTCTGGCGCGGTGGGAGAGATGCCCTCACCTGCTAGTTGCTTTCAAAAACTGTACCCCTTCCAGGCTCACAGGTCTCCAATACTGTTTGACATAGATGATGGAAGAGGAATATCTAGCGGCTCTCATAATTACTGGAAATGAAACACCCCTTGAAGTTGCTGCTGCTGCTGCTCCCCTAAATAGAAACATCAATACCTACCTCCGCCATGGCACCGTAATGACTGACAAAATCCATTCCCTAATTGTGTTAATCCCAGCTGGCTGTATGAATCCGTGATCCTCGGCACGCTCCTCGCTTATCCAAACCCGCGACCGGGTGTTCTGCTTCTCCTGCCTCCTGCAGCACATCTTGCCGGCAAATACCAGCATTTCATCTAGGTGCGCGCGCGGACCACACTCTGCACTAAATGCTATCCCCGCTGGCCCCACCTCCAGGCTACGCTCACGTGGTGATGCCACAGTCACGAAGCGTGCAACCACTATGCGCGGCACTCGCACACATGTGCAGAACCTTCCTTGCTCCTCTGCCTATACTACCCCTGTTGCTCATTCCTCTGCCTGTGTATACACCTGTGATATCTCTCCAGCCAACCACAGTGAGGCATACACCTGAGTATGCTCCAACCTCATTGGACAATCTTCCTTCATATGCTCAGCTGCCACACTGGCAAATTGGCTGAGCATAAACCTTCCTGCTAGCGAAGTGTTCACTGCTGTCTTGCCTCCACAGTCTTGTCCTGCTCCTTATTCCCGACCTTGGCTACTCTTTTTGACTCTGCTCTTCTGTTCTCCTGACTTCAGCTACGTACAACCATCCGCACCTCTCCAATACTGACCTCGGCAAAGTACCACAACGATCCACCTCTCTCCAATTCAGACCACGGTTAAGTACCTCCTACGATCCGCTACTCTCCAACACCGACCCCGGCAAGCATTATTGACCATCCAGACCTCTCCTACCCTGACCAGGGTATCGCGACCAATCTACACTCCAGACGTGCCCACACAGCTGTGCGTTGGTGTTATATCAAATGCCCACCTCGGCCTCATGGTCACGCCTTGTTTGTGGTGAGCACTCCGTTACACTGGCCTCATTAGGGGACAGCTAATTGAGAAATGTCAATCCTGTGAGATCAGTTTATTGTAATTTGCTGGGACAAAATATAAGCTGGTGTAACACCCCAGCATGAGGGTTAGAGTGTACAGAGAAAAAGGAGTGTTGGTAACAGTCTCTGTAACTTTAAACAGGTTTGTGACCCATCCTGTCTGGCTCCTAGGGAGTTTACATCATTGTCTCTATTAGTGAATACTCAGAAGGCTTTTGTCACGTGTGCTCACCACAAACAGGGCAAGACCACAGAGCTGAGGTGGGAATGTAGATAACCACGGACCTACAACCGTGAGACCGAGTCCGGATTGCAGAGTCAGGGTTGTGTAGCCGGGTCAGGATAGGAGAGTTCAGGTTGGTTAAGGTACTTGCCGTAGTCAGGGGTTGGAGAGTGGAGAGTAGTCGTACTCCGTAGCCGAGGTCGTGGAGAGGAGAGAGCGGAATCCAGAAGCGAGCCGAGGTCCAAGGGTTCGAGAAGGCAGAGGTCTAGGTATGAGCTGAGGTCACAACGAAAAGGACAAGGCTAGGCACAGCAACAGCAAGGAACAGCTAGTAGCAAGCATAGGTACATAAACTGGAGTTTATGCTCAGCCAATTGCCATGAGCGCTGACTGAGCATATGAAGGAATGAGAGTCAGTGGAAAGACTGCAGGGGGGAAGATACTTACACATAGCTGTGTGCTGATAGGAGGTAACGGAATGTGCGGCAGGTGAGGAGCAGTTGAGATTAATCCCATCATTATTACTTACAGCGTGGTGTGCGCTCGCAGGTAGCACGCGGAACGCACCGACCGCGTCATCACGGAACCTGTCCCCCAAGTTTGCGCCGCGAGAGCGGAGCTTGAAGTCGTCCCTCCAGAGCTGTGCTTCCCGGCAGTGCGGCGTGTTCACGCAGACGGAGTCTTTTGCATGTCCTCTATGACGCCGCGTGATGCGTCTGGAGGGTGGAGTTTAGCCCCGATCCTGACAGCTTTACCTTATTCAGGGTGCAGGCTTCGTGCGGCTGGGCGATGATGTAGCAAGGATAGAAATGATGGGTGCCAGGAACTTTTGTAGTACAAACAACACTCTTTATTTCTGCCCCTTTTACTAGACCGCCTTTCATCCATACATAGTACACATTGGTATACAGTAGGGGTCATCAGTTTCATTTGGCTTGTCTGTACTCTTAACGATTGCATCCCCAGACGCCTTTACTTAACACCTTGTGGATGTGTGTGGACACGACTGGATTCTACTTAATTGACCTGTCCACATTGTGCATAAAGTCTGTTAAGCTCACTATGGGCCCCCTCTCTCTCTCTCTCTTTTTTAAATATTTTTTTTATATATATATTCAACAATACAACTGAATGCAGGACAAGACCATGCCAGGACGCAAGATGCAAAACCTGCGCAATGCTCCACACAGCGGGCACAATACAAATACCACACAGGAATCTGGAGTACAAAATCAGAGGAAAGTTCACCGGTTCCTCCAGCAATGTCGTGTACCTTATCATGTGCATGAAATGCCCAGGGGGCTGCAACTACATAGGTGAGATGGGACAGGGGCTAAACAAGAGAATGAATCTGCATCGTCACAGCATCACACGCGAAACAAGAGACAGTCCTGTCGGCAAACATTTCTCTGACTCTGGCCATAAGATGAACGATCTGAAGATGGCCATACTCAAAGGTAATCTTAGAACACCGAAAGAGAGACGGTTGCATGAATACAAATGTATGCAACTGTTCGCGACACTAAGCGATGGCCTAAACCGAGACCGAAGTTTTATGAGTCACTACTGACATGAGAGAACTCTCTTCCCATGAGTGCTAAAAGCCATGTCCATACATACTGCGCTATATATATATGCACACACAGCTGTCTCTTCCACATACAAATACTATGTAATTCCATCCCTATACACCAATAGGGACCACATAGTATCTACACATACTTCTAGTAATGCTACAGCCTCTTACATTTCCACACCTACCTACACCATTGATATACACTCCCGCTCCACACACACCTTTTGTAAAGTGCTGTATACAATGTGGGCTCTTGACCAATTTATATTTACCTATATACACACACACACACAGACTCGTACATCACTAACATTCAGGGACTATTTAACACCTCAAGTCATAAATCGCACACTACACAGGGTGTGTGTGTGTGTGTTAGGTTTCAGTCACAGATAACATAAGCACTGTTTTTAAGTTTATCCTTGCTTGCTTTATTCAATGTACCATCGCCGGAAGAGATCAGTGTATCTCGAAAGCTCGCACAAATAAAAGCATTTAGTTAGCCACAAAACGGTATTGTCTATTCATTTTTGATTATTAAAACTTGGCTAACACGGTACCGATACATATACACAGTGTTTGACAAACCTATACATTTGCTCGCCCCGGGCGAGTGGATTTAACATCGTGGCGAGCTCCTATTGGCCCAAGCAGAACACGTTTGGTACTAGGTGGCGAGTAGATTTTTTTGTGTGGCGAGTAGATTTTTTGGTGATTTGTCGACCACTGCATATACATATATATAAATATAAATGTAAAAAAATAAATATATATATATATATATATATATATATATATATATATATATATATATATATATATACACAAAAATAGAAAAGATATCCTAGAAGAATCACTCTGGTATGCAGAAGATATATAAATGTATTAAACAACATCACTAGAAAAACATTTTAATGCAATCTCTCAGAACCAAAATCCAATGCAACACCTCAGATGCAGAACAACAATATATAAAACAGGAAATCCTGAATGCTAAAGTGCCAGAAAGACAGTCTGATTGAGTACATAGTAGCTATCTCTCAAGAACACAGAGGAGTGAGGCAGCAATTAGCCTCCCACCACCTAGACCGGCGGGAAGCCTTGTATCAACGACGTGATTTTCATTTGGCAAGGGGATCTTGACACTTTAAATGTATTTCTTAAACGCTTAAATAATAACAAATTTGAAATTGACGCACAAATGTACCAGTACAGAACTGGAATTCTTGGTTCTATTAATCTATTTAGAAGATGGAGCTATCTGCACTAAAACATAACATAAACTGGTTAGCTGTCTAAATTACATTGATGCTGACAGCAACCATTATCATAAATGGTTTCAGAATATGCCCTATGGAGAACTTAGAAGAATCAAACGTAATTGTTCCATCAATAACATATTTGAGGAATAAGCTGGTTACTATAAATAAATTCACCTCTGCCCCGCTGGCTGGTACCTCCTTTAGGCCAGGGCCCTCCTTCTGTGGTGCTCCGGTAGGCCCATCCACAGGATTGTAGGGTTCTCTCCTTCACCGGCCGCTGCATATTGACCCCACCTCCCCCCCCCCCCCCCCCCCCATTTCGTTTGTGAGACCCTAATGCCCTCCTGTTTACCGACTGCTGTTCCTCCGGCCTGGGTGGCCCTTTTGCACGCCTCCAGTAGGCACATTAGAGGGCCCCAGGTAAGTCCAGATGCCTCTGTATACTATGTTCCCTGCCCCCCAGGTCATTTACCCCCTTATAATACCACCTCCCAACCCTTTACACCATTATAACCCCCAGGCTCATTACTCTTTATACTCCCTCTAGACCCAATACCCCCTTTTACACCCACAGGCCCATTACACCATTATACTCCCCCACAGGACCATGACCCCATTATACTTTCCCTCCTCACCCAGGCCCATTACCCCTTTATACCAGCCCCAGGCCCATTAGCCCTTAATCCACCTCCAGGCCTATTACAGCCTTTACCACCGCCCCAGGTCTATACCCCTTTATACTCACTCAAGGCCCATTACTCCCTTATAACCCTCCAGGCCCATTACCTCCTTATCTTGTTATACTCCCCCCAGGCCTATCACCCCTTATACCTCTCCACCCCTCTCCCATGCCCATACCGCCTTACACCCCCTCCTGCTTCCCCCATTCCCATACTTCCTTCCGCCTCTTCCCCATGCCCATCTCCTTATACCCCTTCCCACCACCTCCATCTTCTCCTCTACCTCTTTCTCCACCTGGCTCTTCCCAGCTGCTGCTGCAACTGCCTGTCTATTCCCACGCCAGGCCTCTCTCTCCCGCTGGTGCGTGCCGGAAGCTGGGTGCACCCGGAAATCAGGCCCAGCTTCCAGCGCACACCAGAGAGGCAGGCTGGATGTTGGAAGAGGCGGCAGCAGAAGCTGGAGAGAGCCAGGGGTAACCAGAGGTAAGTGGTAATTGTATTTGTGGGGGGTGGTAATTATTTGTGGGAGGTTCATTGTATTTGAGGGTTGGGGTAATTGTATTTGGGGGTGGTAGTAATTGTATTTGGGGGTGGAAATTGTGTCTAGGGGGTAGTGGTAATTGTATCTAGGGGGTAGTGGTAATTGTATCTAGGGGTAGTGGTGTTTTTATCTGGGGGTGTGTGTAGTGTATCTTTCACTGGGAGGGTGCAGTGGTGTCTGTATTCGGGGGGTAGTTTTATATTGGGAAGGGGTATTGTGTGTATTGGTTGTCGCCAGGGGAGGAGGGGGAGAAGAGTGTGAGGAGGAGGGACTGAGGGAGCAGGATAGAATGAAAGGACGCAATTGAGTGATAGGGGTGTAAGAGAGGGAGGGGGAGAGTGAGTGAGGAAGATATGGGGGAAGAGTGAGAAAGAGAGAGTGGGGGGAGACATACAGGTGTAAAAGGGGAGGGCTCGCAAGGTCACAGCATGGGGAAGGGTGAGGGCGGACAAAGCTCTAGTCCTGGCCCCCAGTAATTCTCTCGGCGACGCTTAGGTCCGGGCCATGGTGCCTTCGCCTGCGCGGAGGCGTGCGGAGGCTGTGAAGTCACCCGCGGGAAGCTGGTGCTTTCCCTGGCCATGGTGGACGTGCCGTGGGGGGCGTTCCTAGGGGCGTAACGGCGCTGGTTTGCTCACGTGACCTGCGTGTCGCGCCAAGAAATCAATTTCAACTGATTTCTTGCACAACGCTCGCCCCATTCCTGCCTCCGTGTGCGCCCACGTGGTCTATGGGCACGATCAATGCCTTAAGGCAATCTGACCGCGCCCCGCGCGGACGCCTCAGCGTGGTCTCCCACACCATAGACTCAGCCTCAATGATATCAGGCAAAGATTGCAATGATAAGCAAGACAAGTGAATTTGTACACTACAAATATGATGCTTACCGTTGCAAGAACTTTTAACTCTCAATTTTAATCATATAAGGTTTTGCTCTGTGTTCACATATCCTGCTTTGTCTATTGTGTTGTAACAGGAAAGAAATGGCCTTTATTTGGTCATCATGATCCTAGTAGTCCTGTAGCACTTGGGTGTTACCAGGCTTCTGGCAGAGTAAAGCCTTACTTAGGGCTTGACCCCGCGGCCTACTACAGCGTCCGCTGTGGCGGACGCTGCATGGACGAGAGCCCTCCCCTCAATGGCGCCGGGCCCGCTGCGAGGGGGGGCCGCAGCGCTGAGGCGAGAGCTGCTCCTGCTCTCAATAGAATTGAGAGCAGGACTCGCGTCGAGCGATACGGCACGCCCGCCGGCGGTTCAGCCAATGAGGGCGAACCTGCCGGGTGACGTCATGGCCGCGCCCCCATCACTCCCCCGCCACGGCCCCCCCGCGGTCTCTCTTCCTGCAGCTCCCTGCAGACCAGGTAATCGGCTGCACGCGCCGCCAATCTCGCGGGCGCGCGTTGCAGCTGAGTTACCGGGGCCTTAGCCTTAGGTAGAATTGTTAACATTGACTTTCTGGAATGTGGGGAGCATCACTTCTCCCATGAAAGGAATAAATAGTCTTAGTCATTTAAAGAGACTGACATCAAATGTGGATTTCGTAGCCTGCGTCCATAGAAGGACAAGCAGCGCTGAGGCGTGCGGACGCTCCGCGCTGAGCCCCTGCATACTCAATGAGGATGCCTTGAGAGGTTGCTCACGCGAGCGTCCGCAGGCGTGCTCAGGCTTTGGAGTTTTCAGCCGAGCGCCAAGCTGTTTTTCAGCGCGCTGTCGGCTGAAAACATCCAATCAGTCTTAAGCAGCGTCAACGTCACGGCGCCGTGACATTGACGTCAGTGCGTCGCGGGCGATTGGCCCAGCGACGTCACTGCCACGCCTCCAACCACCTCCCCCTCGGCTCCCTTCGCGCACGCTGGCTCGCCTGCAAGTCCGTGCAATCGCGCTGACTGAAGCAGGCGAGCCTCAGCGTTAGCGCGCCTCCGCTCTCCCCACACCTCTATGGTCCGGGCCTTACAGGAAACAGATCTGAACGTGAGAAGATCACATTGTTACAATGCTGCCATTATCCTGCATGTATTAGCTCATCTAAAAGGAGTTCAAGTGTTAAGTAAGAAAGGCAGATGCATTATTTTAGATGTTATGCTGATATTCCTTCAATATCTATCCTCCTAACGCACATAGTAAAGATTTTTTTCTGAGAACAATTGTAAAACTTGATAATATCATTTTAGACACATAAGGTATTATGAAAATGCCTTCTAAGAAACTTTCAGTATCAAAATAGCTCAGAGTAAAAACATTTTTTATTGGGGTGGGGGAGAGTTCTTACACATCCCTTTGCAAGAATAAATAACGCTAAAATAGAAACCACAGCATTTTCTGACAATGCACCCATGTGGATTACAATAAATTTAAAGTTGAATATAAGAAACTTCAGCTGCTATTCGCAGTATTAATGTTATATTCAGACAATTTCAAAGGGTTTTAAATATGTCTTGTTATAATTGTGAAATGAACTGCATTAGCAAAACCCTGGTTAAATCAGGGAGATTGCAAAAGTGGTATTAAGAGGAGGTCAATTAATTTCATATACAGACACAAAAACTATAAAAAGCCTGCCAAAACTTCAAAACACATCTGTAATAGGGACTTATCACTGTTTGAGAGAAACTGCTTCTAAATCCAGCAGTGTGCTGGTTAATTGTACACAGGCAATCAACCAGACTCCACCTGGCTGATTAGGACTCTGAGAGAAGCCTGATGTGAGAAACAGGAGAGATATTCCTTAGCTCACATGTGGGCTGACAGAAGGAGAAGGAGAACTGACCATAGTTTTTCCTGAGCATACAACTATGCGGACAGAGGAAAAACCAGACTGTTATTCCTGGGAGTGGTTGGACTGCAAAAGCCTACAACAACAGAAACAGATGAGACTTTCTTGTTGGACTGTTATATATATATATATATATACAGTGGTCGACAAATCACCAAAAAATCTACTCGCCACACAAAAAAATCTACTCGCCACCTAGTACCAAACGTGTGCTGCTTGGGCCAATAGGAGCTCGCCACGATGTTAAATCCACTCGCCCGGGGCGAGCAAATGTATAGGTTTGTCGAACACTGTATATATATATATATATATATATATATATATGTATGTACAGCGCACTTTCCCCCACCCCCTGGGAGATGTGTAGCTACGGTGTGTGTGGTGCAATACCTGGTGGCTCACAAGAGGCCTGAGCCTCCGCTGCTAGGAGGCTGGGGTGTATCCTGGAACGATACTCATAGCACCACCACCTGTGCGGGATTCTATTATGTAGAATGACCCCATTACAGGACACAATCAATGCACATTGGGTAAAGCAGAACAGTTACTATACACACTAATATAGTACAGCTTACCCACCAGACCTCGCACGACAATACCTCCCAGAGAACCTAGGGTCCCTTGGGCACCCAATCAACCCGGTGTCCAAAAAGTCAAATCCCCCTCCCCCCAATGTGTGGTACAGCGCTGCCCACTAATATATGAGGGTGAGTTGGTGCACGTGTTGAGGTGAGGTACCTGCCGGGTGTGTCCACCCCCAGGTGCGCAGTGATGCTGATGGGATCCACGGATCCAGTGACGGTAACCACAAAGCCTCCGTCTCTACGTTGGGTGGGTCCAGCAAGGATTGTGCCACTGTATACAATGTCTCTGCGTTGCAGGTGTCTGGTCCCAGACCACCAGACATCAAGATGCAGCCGCGTCCTGGCTGTGTCCCTCACTTTAATGCTACAGGGGCAGTGTCCCTATCTATGGGCCATTCCCTGCAGCAACCACAAGCTGAGGGGAGTCGGGGCCTAGCTGGGGCCTAATGTGGGTCTGGCCTAGTGCAGGTGCCACAGACACCTGCACATATACACCCTACCCTGATGGCGTCCCAGCTCCGACTGGTGTGGTCCTCAGCACGCCAAAAGTATCTATCTGCCCGCAGGGGATTCCTGCATCCCGATTGGCTGTTGCACGCCATGTGATCTAGCAGCCCCGGTGGCTGCTGGGTGTTGTAGTCCCCCTGCGGGACGGTTGGGTGTAATGGCCGCCTGTGTTCCTATCTGCGCATGCGCAAGGTGCACCAAGATAGCAGTCGCAACATAGCTATCTGCACTGTGCATGCACGACCACACGGAAGATGGTGGTGCCCTGCTATGGGAGCTGCCGGGGACTCGGTAGCCATACCTATACCCCCGACAGTGTCGGGACCTGCCCCCCCTGCCTCCACTACATAGCGCATCTGCGCCAGGAGGTAAGGGGCTTACAGGGGGGGAGGACCAAAGGGACCCAGGCTACATATGTAACATAGTTTCCCCCCCTCTATGTAAGATGTCGCTACTGGTTACTGCTGTTTGTGGTGCGTGCATACCTGTGAGGGTCCAGGAGAGCTGAGTGGTCCGCGATGATGTGGGGAACAGGACAGGCTTTTGATGATCTTGATGTTCAACTCAGGGTGTCAGCGCTTCCAGCTCCAGTGGGCTCCAGGATTTCCTGAGTCAGTCCCCCATTAGGGCAGATTCTATCCATACCCATACCCAATAGGCTGAGTCCATAGTGACTCAGCCCGTGCAGAGGCGCGCTGAGGCTGAGGGAAAGCGGGTGCTCTCCCTGGCCTTGGTTAGCGTGCTGTCCGGGGCCGTGTCGGGGGGCGGGCCAGTGACGTCACGGAGCTGGTTCGCCCTCATTGGGTAAACCGCTCACGTGACCGTCCCTGCGCTCCCGTGAGTGCTTAAATCTAAAATTTTCTTAAGACCCACGCTTCTGCACGCTTGCGGAAGTGTGCGCGAGCCCCTGCTAAAGCCGCTCTCATTGCGGCTGCAGGGGCTCACTGGTAAGCGTGAGCGCGCCTCAGCACGGGCGCTGACCATGCCCGAGGCCATAGACTGAGAGCTCAGGCAGGGGTACGTCAAACATAGAGACCTCCTATGCGTTTCTCACCATTCAGTGCTTTGTCAACAAGTCCTCTATGAGGTCTCTATGTTTGACATATTGTTTAAATAAATTGTAACCTTTTTTACTGAACCAGGTCTCTTCAAGTTTCAAGTTTTCATTAAAGCGGTATCCCGATGTGAAATCTTTACCTTTTGGATTCAGAGAAAGCATACAGCTATGTGATACCATCTCTTCCATTTGTTAAGCAAATTAGTATTAAAGGAATTTTTTTACAAACTACTGCAGTTACTATACAAATATTCATAAATACAAATTTTGGGTAATGTTTGTTCATTTAATTAGGTTTTCATTGGTAGAGGAACATAATAGGGTTGCCCCTTGTCCCCTCTCTTATTTGCACTATCCAAGAACCACTGGCAATCAAATTGAGAATGTCAATGCAATACTGTATGAAGGATCTAAATTGGCTGAAACAGAAAATAACGTGGCAGCCATGTCTTTTTTTTTTTATAGATATCAATAATTCGTTAAAATAAAATATTTCTTAAAGGTAACATTGGTTTACATAACCCAGAAGATCCCAAAGATCACAGAGATTGATTAGTAATATGCTAAATGTTAAAAGGAAATGTGTTCATGAAGATGAATTAATGCTACAGGAATTAGTTTAAACTGTTTTTTTTTTGTTTGTTTGTTTCCTCAGAGCATATTGAAAGTTCAATGCCTAAAGAACCTGTAATCATTACGTGTGTGATTGTCTTGATAGCTACCGTTATGATCGTAGTTGTCTGTTTAAAGAAAAAATATAGCTTCAAGTGTTGCAGAAAAAAAGGTATGGTTTCTTTTATCTCGTTTTTTTTCCAGCTACTTAACAAATTGCACTGTGGGCTGCCAGCTCAAACAAAAATATCTGTATTACTATTTATTCAAAGACTATATTTATGTGGTGTCATGGAACAAGATTCCATATTTCTCTGGCTCTCTTTGCAGCTTATGGGATTCATATCTCCCTAGTTTAGCTGCCTGTTATTTACCCTGTCCCAGCAGCTTGCTGCATGTGAAAAGGCAACATTTTTGATACACATGTTGTTTACACAGTCATAGCCAGTGAGTTGCTATAGCAACCTCAGCCTTTCTCTCAGAATGGGCTAGCCTGCCTCCCCCTCTGCCTTGCTGACAGATAGTCTGTTCCCAGGCTATTCCTGCTACCCAGGTTCCCTCACACTTCCTTTTACTTCCTACATTGGCTGAGTGAGTACGTTCCTGTTACCCCTCTACTGGTAAGGCCTCATCCTTTTCACCTTTCCCTACTATCAAGCACATTCACTATAGAAACATTCTCTCACAACACCATCTTCCACAAGTGCCTTTGTGTATCTATGCTTTCCTCAATAAAGTAAGAAAAGACAAAGAACTTGTTGTGCTTGTAACAGGAATGAGTTGAAGCTATCTGGGCTATTCATACTACACGTGACTCTGGCCTCAGAATATGTGGTTCCCTGTGACATGTATAGCAACATTTATCATTTGAAATCCTTGCTACTCCAAAAAGTTATCAGACCTTGGAGCCAACCCACAGGGATCTTTATATGCACATCTGGGGCCTCTGGAATCAAAGTAGCAGAGAGGGAAGAGAGTGGAAGAGAATTCCCTGAGACCACATGGTCTCTTGCATAAGCCCTCAAGCAGATAGTATGAGAACGATGGGGGAGGTACAGTACATACAGAAAGCAAAGCTTCTCCAGGATTCTTAGGGCCTGATTCAATAGGGAATATGGTAAAGTGCACTCTAATACACCTGTGACTACAATGTAAAGTAGTGATGTGTAAAATACACGTGATATATAATAAAATACAAAGCTTAGTAATCAACAATGTGTGGTGAGGATCGCAGCTCAAAAACCCCTGAGAACGTCCTGTTCTTCCAAATGGAAAGTTGTCTGCGAAGTTAGGATCCGGACCGAAAAAATAAAGGTGCAGGGACAGATAATGGTATGATACGGCACAATAAGGATAAAAAATTAGGCAGTACTGTATGCGGAGGATTAATACAGTCACGTGCAACGGATATTCCCCCTACCCCAATCGCAGATAGAGTGCATGTGAGGGGGAACCTATATGTTACCAGGTGTGGTGCATATACCTGCAGGTTCACAGGAGGCCTGAGCCTCCGCTGATGGGAACCTGGGGTGCTTCTCTGGAACAATCTTCCTTACAGCGCCTCCACCTTTGTAGGATTCTAGGAGTGTAGAATGTACCCCACACAGGATCCACATATATTAACCACATACACCAAAGGTATATATAACACAGATTTACTATATGCAGATTCAACCCATAACACATTACACATGCATCAACCATATGACATCAACAGTGCATAACATCAGTGTCACCCTGTAACACTACTAAGCACAACTATCCACACACCTCGCAGGGCCTTAACCCCACACTGTATTCCTAAAGTCCTTGTACCCAAAAGTCCCAAGAGTCTCGCAACCCCACCCACGTGTGGGACAGCGCTGCCCACTAAGATGAAATGTATAGGTGGTGCACTTGGTGACTTGAAACATACCTGCCCGGCTCTCCTGCAACCGGGTACCGCAGAACTGTGGAAATGGACCCGTCTGTGTCCAGCGCCGAAGCCTCAGGGATGGGGGTCTCCTTCTGAGCAAGCTCACCGCTCAGACAGTCTGTGTCTCTGCTCTGCAGAGAATGATCCACTGCAACACTGACCCTTCTTGTCAGAGCACACAGCACTGCAGATGTGTCCCTAACTAAGCTGACTGCTAACAGGGCAAGGTCTCTACCTAAGGGGCCTTCCCTAAAGCAGCCACAAACTGAAGGGGAGTTGGGCCTAGCTGGGACCTAGGGGATAACCTGGCCTAGTGTTGAAGCACTGCTCCCTTCACACACCTTCCCCTACCTTATCCCAGCACCAACTGACACTCTCACACTAGTGCTCCACTGTCAGCTTCCTGACTGCAGCACGTAACATTGTATCTCCTTTGCTGCAGGAGAATCTGTAAGCCCTATTGGCTTCAATGCAGCAAGTGATAGGGGTGAAAGTGCAGTCCCCAGAGGCTGCTGGGAATTGTAGTTCTTGGTACAGCTCTTTCCTATGGGGACGGCGTGCGCGATCTCTACTGCGCATGTGCGAAGCTGTAATGGCCGCCGCTACTCTCCACGGAGCCTGTGCTACCCTGTAATGGCTGCCGCATCACCCTAACTGCGCATGCGCGACTTCTAGGGGTCCCTGCACTATGGAGCGCCTCTTGTGCCAGCTCTCCCACACTAAAATGGCCACCGCGTCTGCGCCTGCGCATGCCTCCCCGCATGCGCGAGGACATCAAAGATGGCGGCGCCCTGCCACTAATGTCACCGGGAGCCCCCGGGAATGCGCTCACCCCCGCAGCAGCACACGCAAGGGGGAAAGAAACTGGGAGACAGGGGGACCGGAGGGACCCTGGCTACACACGTTTTTCCCTTAGGGAAACAGCATTTTCACAATTTGTTGCAAGGGAGGTGAAAATTTCTACAATAGTGTAGATAGTTTGGAATTTTATAAATGGGAATATATAAATAAAAAAACAATAAAATGCGCACTTACAATGTGCACTGAATAGTTATGCATGTAATAACCAGGCAAAAAGCCAGAGTTAGCAGGAGCTTTTGGATCTCACCGCCGCTGGCACCGAGTGGGCGTCCCCTTGTGACTCGCAACGTCACTTCCGGTCTGGTTTATCTCCAGGTCTGCAGATGCTCAATCTCCACAGCTGCTGTGCTCTCTAGACTCTGTATTTTGCCGATGTCAGGAGAAATAATTATTATGCAGATATGTTCTCTTATATACCCTCAGATCAGTGGCGGATTTACAAACTTGATCTGGTGCCGCGCTCCTTCTTCAGCGTCAAATGACACTGTAACGTCACATATTGACGCATTCCCATGGCAACACAGCACTGTGTGACGTCATGTTGGCATGGCAACGTGACGTCATGTGACATTGCAGCATCATTTGTTGCTGAAGTAGGAGCGCGTCACGAAGGAGTTACGAGGCAGGAAGGAGAAGGTAAGAACTTTACCCCTCTCCCCCGCCAATCAGTGGGGAAGAAAGGGGCTCTGTATATGGGGTGGCAAAAAAAGGGAAATGTATTGCCCCAAAATATTGCTGCCCTAGGCCCGGGCCTATGGGGCCTAATGGGAAATCCGCCACTGCCTCAGACTCATGGCTCTTTGGTTATAAGAGCACATATCTGCAGAACAATTATGATACAATTATGAGACTTTTTGCTTAGTTATTACATGCGTTTTTATTCAGTGCACATGGTAAGTGCGCATTTTATCAGCAAACTTCACATTCTTTACAACTTAATATGCCATTTTGTCTTATTATTAGGGTGACCAGACGTCCTGGTTTAGCCAGGACAATCTTGGGTTTTAGGCCTCTGTCTCGAGTTTTTGGGCCACTGTCCCAGTTTTCTGTTTGTGCCGGTGGCCCATGCGCATCCGCCTCTTGCCAACAACGCATGCACGATCGGCACTTGCCAGCTGCTAGTGCGCATGTGTGATCAGCGCTTGCCAGCCGCACATGTATGGACGGCGCTTCCTGGCCACACATACGTGACCGGCAAGTGCTCAACACGCATCGCAGTCGGTGCTCAACGTATGCTCATGCGAAGTCGGCGCTAACCATTTGCGCATGCGCAGTCTGTGCTCAACGTATGCTCATGCGAAGTCAGCGCTAACCATTTGCGCATGCGCAGTCTGTGCTCGCCGTTCGCACATGCACAGTCGGTGCTCCCGACTGTGCGTGCGCGACATTTGTCCCGGTCGTTGCCGGGACAAATATAGTCACCCTACTTATTATGTAACTTCCACACCTACCATTGTGATATGTTAACTGAACTAGGTTAGCTATTACTTGAGTCCAGACACAATGTGCCTCTTTCCTGTCTCGCCTTCATATACTTTCTGGTTACCCAATTATCTGAGCAGCACACCTGCTGTACACATCACTTCTCTCCTTAGGTCCATCTCCAGAAACCTGATTATAGTTATTGAAGGCTCAATAAAGAATCTGGTCGCTCTTCCTTCTGGTACCGATCACCCCAGTGCGGGGACAATTAACCCAAGTCCTCAAATCCGCTTCCTGCTAAGTTCCTTCAAAACCTTGGCTGTTTCCTACTTTAAACGTGTGTAACTGTAACTTGTAATGTTGTCAACTTTATTTCGTGCTTAGGAGCCAGACATACTTGAAAACGAAAGATAACTCAATGTATTTTTTCCTGGTACAATATTTTATATATATATATAATCTGTGTAACGGGTATTCCCCCACCCAATAGCATATGGTATGTGTGTGCGGAGATCTTAATGTTACCAGGTGTGGTGCTTTACCTGTTAGGCTCACAGGAGGCCTAAACCTCCGCCACGGGGAGCCTGGGGCACGTATAAATAATAGGAGTAACCTCGTACTCGGTGCAGCGCCTCCACCTGCGATGGCTCCCACCGGAGTGGGGAGTGGTTCGTCGCAGGACAATATATATATATCACACACACAGCATGTGAAACAACCAATAACTTTACTGCAGCAACTATACTTATTCATATATATCAACAGGTGTCCCTCTCTAGAGGAAACACTAACTACTGCGTCTCGCAGGACGCTACCCTCTTTCACCGGGTGATCCCACCTCGTGTCCAGTAACCCCACACAATATGTCCCTTCACCCTAAGGTGAGATAATTATGTGTGTGATTGCGCAGCTAATATGTCTTGTATGAATAGATGGTAGAGTTGGTGCACTTGAAGATTACCTGCCGAGCACTCCAGTGCCCGGGCCTGCCAAGGAGCTTCACAAAGGATCCAATGACCGCTGACCACAGGAACTACCGTCTGGGGCGATCCCATCCGGATAGCTGCTGCAGCGACAGCAAAGGTCTGAGCCCAGACCTCTGGATGGACGCGCAGCGTCCGCTGTGTCCCTAACTGACTCTGGATAATAAGGGGCAGGGTCCCTAACCTGGGGCCTGTCCCTGAACAACACAACACTACTGGTGGCTCAGGGCTATCTGGGGCCTAGGGGGCTGCTGGCCTAGTGCAGGGAGTCACTGACTCCTGCACCCTACCTCCTTCCTACCTCCTTCCCCTAGCTGCTCCGGTCACCAACTGCCTAACGTGCTGAAAGCCCGCGAAATGTATCTATTCTCCTCAGCAGGGAGATGCTGTAGCCCTATTGCCTCCCTGGGGTCACGTGGGGCGCTCCTGAGGCTCATGGGAGATGTAGTCCCTCTCTAGAGCCCTCTGCTGGTTGGCTGTCTCGCGCGCTATCACTGCGCATGCGCGAGCTTCCCTGGTGGCCACCGCACAAAGAGGTTCACTGCGCATGCGTGAACTCATGAGAAATGGAGGCACACTGCCGCCCTGCTTCGGGAGCGCCGGGAGTCCTCGCAACGCGATCGCGGCCCTAGCAATGGGCCGCACGCGTCCCCGGCAACCCCCCGAAGCAGGATCCTACCGCCCCCACTCTTACAGCTGCCCGACGGGACCGCCAATGGGCTCGGCGGCACCAGCGATCGCCAGCAAGGTGAGGGGGGCGACATGCAGGAGGGACATGGCTACATCCTCCCCTGGTAAAAACCCCAACGTCTTCGCTTGGGATACATAACTCAACCATGTACAGAAGTTATATAATAAAAATGCAGTTCAAAATATTACTTAGTACATTCGCATTGACTTTATACGATGTTGCACAATTCTGTGAGCATCACAATCACAGATTGGATTTTGCTCCGAGACCACTGCTGAGCCTCATAATGGGGTGCCCCAATTTGATCATAGGTTACCCGATTTGGAGGGTACCTGACTCTTTGGCTCCTGCGGAGCTGTTCTTCTGCAACTCCCTCGGGGGAGTAATAAACACAGTCCTGAGGCTCAGCCTCTTCCCTTGAGGGGAGAAATGTCTCTGAACAGTCTCTGTTTGGCACAAAGCATGGGCTCTGTGGATCCAAAGGCTGGCCTGTTGGTGCCACCTTGGTAGGTATTGGCCAAGGGGCCCTTTACCCGTAGCTCCTCCGGGAGATGCCCCTTCTGTGGAGTAGTCCGTTTGAGAGGGTCCTTCCATAGGGTCTTCAGGAGTTTCAGAGTGGGTTTCGTTATTGACAGTCTCTTGACCCATCTCTGATAAGACGGACTCACCGTTGAGCGGTGTGGCCAGTATTTCCGTTTCCTCATCTCCCACTTGTGGAATGGGGAGGAGGTGGTTACGGTGCCATACCTTTACCCGTCCTTCAGTGTCTTTGATGCGATAGACCGGGAGGCCAGGCATCTGAGATTCTATCTCGTATACTCCGTCTCTCCATCAGTCGGCCAATTTGTGTTTTCCCGGGACTCCCAGATTTCGAAGCAATACAGCGTCTCAGGACGAAGCTCCCGATATTTGACCTTATAATCGTATCGCCTTCTATTGCCAGCGTTCAGCTTAGCTGTAGACTTCTCAGCCTGTTGATAGGCCTGCTGCAAACTGTCTTTAAGTCTTTGCACGTATTTGAAATGGGTAGCATTGTGTATCCCATCCGTCGAGACTCTAAGACGTACATCCACTGGCAGTCTCGCCTCTTGCCCAAACATGAGGAAGTATGGGGAGAATCCAGTTGACTCGTGTCGGGTACAATTGTACGCATGCACCAGGGCCACCACGTGTCGACTCCATTCAGTTTTCTGAGCACTCTGTAGAGTTCCGAGCATGTCCAGTAAGGTTCGATTAAATCGTTCTGGCAACGCATCTCCTTCGGGGTGGTACGGGGTCGTTCGTGATTTGGCAATGTTCAGCATTTTGAGCAGTTCTCGGATCAGGGTGCTCTCAAAATCCCGACCTTGGTCTGAGTGAAGGCAGTTTGGAAGACCGTAGTGCACGAAGTACTTCTCCCATAATATTTTTGCCACTGATGGCTTTCTGATCTTTCGTGGGGAAGGCCTGGGCATACCGGTTGTAATGGTCCGTGATGACCAGCACGTTGCATATTCCCCGGCTATCGGGCTCAATGCACAGAAAGTCCACACACACAAGGTCCATTGGGCCAGAACTCTTCAGATGGCCCATGGGTGCTGCTCTGGTAGGCAGGGTCTTGCGCTGTATACACAGAGTACAACGGCGACAGTGGCGTTCTACGGCCTCTCGCATCTTGGGCCAGAAAAAGTGGTCTCTAACCAACCCAAAGGTCTTCTCTACACCGAGATGTCCATGCTCATCATGTAGGGACTTCAACACCCTGTATTGCAAGTTCTTAGGGAGGACTAGTTGTCGTCTATCCGGGTGGTTGTGGTATTGCACCACCCGATAGTGTAAGCAGTTATCAATTTCGAATTTGTCCACTTCCCGCATGAGCGAGGCAACCAAGTCGTTGGGAGCACGCTTCAGAAGGGCTGGATTCTTCTTTTCAACAGCTTGCCTAATGATACTAACAACAGGATCTCGTATTTGGTAGTCTACCAGATCTTTCCACCGTAACACTTTGTCATGCGTTATGTTCATCCCTTTTGGATCGCAGTAGGCGGCTGGGACAGCCTGCGACTGGCATCCCAATGAATCCGCAACCCGTAATTCTGAGAAGGCCACTTGATCGTTGATGATGGCGGCGGTGCTACACATAGCTCGCACCCCGGGTCCTGGAAGTTCCTCCCATTCCTCATCATCTTTAGTAGCACTTAGCCCTGGCCGTCGGGAGAGGGCATCAGCCCCGATATTCAAGGGTCCCGGCTTGTACTTCAGGGAGAATCGGTAATTGTTCAGGGCTGCCAGCCATCAGTGTCCTGCTGCATCCAATTTGGCCGAGGTATTGATGTACGTGAGGGGATTGTTATCCGTCCTTACCTCAAACGTAACACCGTAAAGGTAATCGTGGAGTTTCTCGGTGATCGCCCACTTGAGAGCCAGGAACTCCAACTTGTGGACGGGGTATTTCTGTTCACTGGGTGTCAGACTGCGGCTGATGTAGGCTACAGGCCGAAGGCCCTCGGGGTGCTTCTGGTGCAGGACGGCACTCAGTCCGTTGAGACTGGCATCCACATGCAGAACGTATGGTTGTTCGGGATCCGCATACGCAAGCACCGGCGCTTCGGTCAGACACTTCTTCAATTTCAGAAAGGCCTGTTCACACTCAGACGTCCATTTATCACCAAATGGCTGGCGGGCCGATACGGCCTTCCTTCCCGTATCTTCGGGGTATATCTTCAACAGATTGTTCAGGGGTTTAGCCCTACTAGAGTACCCTTCCACGAAGCGACGGTAATACCCACAGAACCCCAGGAAGGATCGTAGTTCCGTGACATTCTCGGGACGCGGCCAGTTCACGACGGCTTCTACTTTGGCTGGGTCGGTGGCGATTTCTTGAGCAGACACGATGTGTCCCACGTAGGTCACCGAAGTGTGACAAAACCGGCACTTGTCTAGGGACAATTTCAACCCTTCCTTCCCAAGACGGTCTATCACTTTAAGCAGCCTCTCTTCGTGCTCTTCCAGAGTCCTTCCGAAGACAATGATGTCGTCCAGGTAGACGAGACACTCCCGAGGGTTCATGTCCCCGATAGTCTTCTCCATCTGTCGTTGGAAGGTAGCAGGGGCCCCACATATACCTTGGGGCATACGTGTAAATTGGTAGAACCCCAGGGGACAGACGAAGGCTGTTTTCTCCTGATCCTCTGCATTCATGGGTACCTGATAGTACCCGGATCGTAGATCGAGCACACTGAACTATTGGCTTCCGTTCAGAGCATTTAGGATCTCTTCAATGCCAATCAGGGCCGTGGGAACCATATGACGAAAATGTGACGTCATAGGCCTTTAAAAGCCTATGTCGTCTCATTTTGAAGCCAGACGCCGAGGAGGAAGGAACTCCTACAGAAGAAGAAGGCCAGGGCATGGCCGAAGACGGAAAGAAGACCCCGCCCGGAAGAAGATAGAAGAAAGAAGAATACAGATGAAGATGGATTACAAATAGAAGACTCGTGGATTGATTTGGATTTTTAGTGTAATGTTTATTTTTTTATGGTTTATTATTTTATGGTTTCCTGTGCCTGGTGGATTGGTTCGTGAGTAAGCTGCGCAACGGGAGTCGGTGGGACCAAGTAATGGTAAGTGAACTAAAGAAATGTATTTTATTTAACTTGTTAATTTTTTTAAAAGCTTTTTTAACTTTTTTTTTTGTGGTATATCATTTCTTGCCACTGTATGTATGTATGTATATATGTCTAGAGAGATATATACATATAGGGTAAGAAATGATGTTGTTTTAAAAGCTTGATTTGATGTGTTTTAAATTAATTTGTCTATGCTGCTATGCTTTATTGTTTGTTTAAAGTATTTTAAAATTAGATAGATGTAATTGTTGATATTGTATTGTGTGCTTGTGTTCAGGGTTAGCCTTGGTTTTAAAGTTTGTATTCTGGTTGGTACTTATATTTTTTCACATGCTAAATTGTTCTGCTCCAGGCGTGAATTAGTTAATTGTTTCATTGTTCGGGATGGACTGTCAATTGTTTAGGGATGTAAATAATGATTGCTAATTGATTTTTGTTTACTTGATTGGTTAAAATAGTTTACTTGTTTGGAGGTATTTGTATTTTGCTTGCAATGATATTGTTAACATTCCTTTGCAGAATGTATATGGTGCATAGATTTTATGCATCATTTATACAATGTAAATGCAATGTATTGATTGGAATGTGAGGTTTTTCATTGGAATTTGATGATTTAGATTGTAAGATCAGTTAGGATTATTAAAGGAAATTCATTGTAATGTAGTGTGTCTGTATGGAGAAGTGTTATTTGTAGTACAGTATGGTTTTGATAACCCTTCTACATTTATTTGTATATTGGTTCATCATGTGTGTGTATATACTATATATATATATATATATATATATATATATATATATATATATATATCTGTGTATATATATATATATATATATATATATATATATATATCTGTGTATATATATATATATATATATATATATATACTGTATATATAGTTGCATGATGAAGCCACTGTACAAATTCATGGGTGAAGGGTGGGTATCGGGCCAGTGTGGCTTAACCCCTTAATTACCTTTGCAGTTATTATCTGATAATGTGTGTAACGGGTATCCCCCCCCCAATCGCAGATATAGTGTGGGGTGAAAGGGAACATACAATGTTACCAGGTGTGTGGTGCGTTACCTGTTGGCTCACAGGAGGGCTGAGCTTCCGCCACGGGGAACCTGGGGCACTATATACTAGGGGTAACCACTTACTCAATTCAGGGCCTCCACCTGCGATGGCTCCCACCATAGTGATATATATATTAACAAATACCATTTACTGGGAACAGCATATAACACAAGACCATACAAACATATCAGAACAGGTGTCCCTCTCTCGAGGAGACACTTACTGCGACGTCCCGCAGGACGCTTCCCCAACACCAGGTGATCCCACCCAGTGTCCAAAGAACCCCACCCAATGTCCTGCACTCTTGCAGAGATAGAGAATATGGGTGACTGCGCAGCCACAATTACACTAAGGGCCCGTTGGTGCACTTATGACTGTATAGTACCTGCCGAGCACTCCGGTGCTCGGATCAGCAACAACTTCACAAAGGATCAGTCGTAGGATGACGTCATCTGATCCCCAACCGGACTCTTTGCACGCGGACCGCCAGGGGCGATCCCAAGCTGGAAACAGTCTCTGGGTGGACCCCAACTTGGGTCCGAACCTCTTAGCAGGAACTGCAGCGTCCGCTGTGTCCCTATCTAATCTACCCTACTGTGACACGCGCGCTACTATAGGCCGTCCCTACAGCACAGCAACCTGTAAGGTTTTAGGGGAAACTCCTAGGGGCCTACAGGGGTAATAACCTGCCCCACTCCCCTAACTCTTCCCAGTCCTGACTATTAGTCAACTGATCCCAGCGCCTGCAGCAACAAGCTGTGACCCACAGGATGTGTGCAGCCAACGTGCTACAGAACACTGTGTCTGCCTGTCAGACCTCAGGGCACTGACTGCCGTGACCCTGACCAGACAGCTCACTAACACTAAGGGCAGCGTCCCTATCTTGGGCCTCCCTCAGCACTTAACACTAACCTAGTGGGGAGTTGTGGCCTACCTGGGGTGTGGGTACCTATATGGGTGCAGGAGCTGCACTCGCTCCCCGCACCCTTCCTTCCCTCACAGCTCCCTGACTCCAACTCACTTAACTGATAACTATCAGCGCATGCAGCAACGCACTGCAACTTAACACTAAGTCCGCTTTTGCCTTTCTTCCCTTCTGTTCCCCAGCTCCAACTAATGTAAGTGACAGGGTCCCTAACCTGAGGGCTGTCCCTGGCAACACTCACTCTACTGGGGAACTCAGCTATCTTGGGCCCTGGGGGTGCTGGCCTAGTACAGGGAGTCCCTGACTCCTGTACCCTACCTCCTTCCCTGGGCTGCTCCTGGCTCTGACTGCCTAACGTGGTCAAAACCCGCGAAATGTATCCACTTGCCTTCTGAGACTCCCTAAGCCCTATTGGCTCCCTGGCTTTACATGGGGCCTGCAGAGGCTCATGGGACTCGTAGTCCCTGCTCAGAGCCTTCCCTGATAGGCTAGGGCTTCGCGGGCTTTTTCCTCCCTCTCCTGCGCCTGCGCAAGCTGTCTGGGGCTGCCTCAACCTTTCCCTGACTAGCCTCACTCTCGCGCGACTTCTCCCTAGCTCTGGGGCCTTACCTGCGCCTGCGCGATCACTGCGCATGCGCGAGCTAAGGGGCAATGGCGGTGCCCTTGCAGCCCGGCTCCGGGAGCGCCGGGATTCCTGTGACGCACGTGCGGCCTTGGCAACCGGCCGCACGCGTCCCTGGCAACCCCCGAGCCGGGACCTGACCGCCCTCACCTCTTCGATCACCGGGTGGAGCCGCCATTGGACTCGGCGGCCCCCGCGATCGGCAACCAGGTGAGGGGAGTGCTGACAGGCTGGGGAGACCTGGCTACATCCTCCCCCTGGTGAAAAACCCAACGCCCTCGCTTGGGGAACGACATAACCTGGTACACAGTTATACAATGAAAATGCAGTGCATATGTACAACTTATCACTGGGTACTTTAAACATAAGGTTACAATGCAGTTCACATACCATACCCGAGGCCAGCTGAGCGTCAGCTGTTTGCTGAGACCATTTGTGGGGTGCCCCTAACTGATCATGTGGAGGTACCTCACTTTCGCGTCCGTGAGCTTCCCCCAGAAAAATCTCTTGAAGAGCACACTCTGGAGTGACAGTCACCGGTTCCGTGCTCATTCCTCCCCCTGGTGGACGGAAGAGTACAATGTCTTTTAACCAGGCCTTTAAACGGTCATCCGCGGCATGGATGCGGTAGACCAGGAGGCCAGGACCTTTCCCGCGGTCCACTACGTGGTGAATGAAGCGCTCCTTTTTGGGCTTAAAAGAGGCAGCTTTCCCTGAATCCCTCTTTACACAGTCTTTGTCCCTACATATTGGCGAGGCTTCCACTGAGATGCGAGAAATGGACAATGTCTCTTTCCTCAAAGTCTCTGTTTCACTTGGCAGGGGGTAAAGGGTAGATAACTTACCACTGCAGTGATCCCCGGTGGCCAACAGGTCCTCGGGGACGCTGTCAGTTCTCACCTTGGCTATCTCAGGACCTGCCCCCGGCACTTCTGGGGCAGTCCACTTACTGGTTGGAACCTCGGGAGCGTTGGATCCAAGTCCTGGGACCACTTGTGTCGGAGCACATGGGCTCGCACTCGGTTCAGTTGTGATGACACACAGATGTCCAGCTACGTTCTTCTGCTCAGCATGAACGTTAGTTGGAGCATTTTTCACGACCACCTCCACCGGAGCCTGTGGGGAGTAAGGAGGTTCCTCACCACTCCGCTGGGTTGCGATGGATTCCTCTTCCTCTGGAATACTGTCCGGAATCATCTGCGCTTCACTGGACACCACGATGGGACTGACTGTTCTCTTCACTTGGAAGATAGGCGATAGATACTGGTCCACTCGCACCACTGGACTACTATCTTCTAAGGGAGACACATCCGCCAGGACGCGATGCCGAGTGGAGCCCTTCGCCCTGGTGGCCAGACTTAAGGAGCTACCGTGCTCCGCGGTCACCTGGAGGCTCACACCCAACACCCCTGGGGCAGTCAACTCCCCCTTGTCTTCGTTAGGTACTGGTCCCAAGCCTAGGACCGAGGGTACCATTGGATTAGGCCGGACTGGCCGTTGTAGGGCACACGGGCCCACAGCAGGGTCCGCAACATCTGGATACACCTCCTCTAGGGCACACGGGCCCACAGCAGGCTCTGTATCCGCCGAGATAGTTGGTTTGTTGATTTCACTAGAGTGGTCCGCCGGCAGGCGCATCACCATAAGTGATTGGTCGCTGGACTCACTAAAAGAAGGTGGCGGTATATACACCTTACCCTGTGATTCCTCTGTCTCCTCTGTATCACCGCTGGGGTGGTTCGCCGGTAGGCACATCGCCACCGATGGGACTTCAACCTCTTCCCCTGCGGATATCACGATAGGATCCTCTGCCAAGGAGTCACCGGGGTCTTCTGCGATACAGCCAGTGGTTGTTGGTACGAAGCTGGCGTGTTCCGGTACCTTCACTGCGGTCGCGCTCTTCTCCGCCAATGGTTCGCTTGGCTCCTTAGCTGGCTGAGCAGGTGGTTCCTGTTCTACCACTAGGACATCCCCTTTGAGAGGATCTGGAACCGGTTCTGCAACATGGTTTTGGACACACGGGTCCACTGAGGCCTCTTGAATTAGGACAGACTGATTAGCAGTGTCACTCACTTTTGCAGGGGGGTCAGGCTTCCCCGCTTCTTCCTCAACTGGCTCCGTAGCCTGGGTTGTAATAGGCTTCAAGAACCACACACAGCAGCATTCACATTCGGGCTCCCATGCCAGTGCACCTCTATGACAGTCACAGGTGGGACTAAAGCACTGTACACCCGGTTCTCCGTCTACCTCAGTTGTCTTGAAGTCTAGCGGTAACTGGGACATGTCGACGCCGTCGTCATAGGCTTCTTGCAGGCAGGGGCACATTAACATAAGATCATCTATTCCTGGCGCTCGCCAGGCCACATACACCTTGGGGTGTATGTCCTGACAGTCTCTCTCATCCTCGTACCTCATCTCATCCTCAGAGAAGAAAGAGTCTATTACTGCATCAACATATGGTTGCAAATCCCAGTGCTTGATCCCCCTGGTGAAATGTGAAGGAAGGGCAAGTCCTACAAGGGAGGGCTCGGGCTCTGTGCGGAGTCACTCACATCACAGGGGAGGGACTCTGATTTTCACGCCAAACCCGGACAGATTGTTGCAATACTTTCCTGTGCAGACAGGCAGTCAGTAGCACGTGCGCTCTCCTGTTTTGGCGGGAGACGCCATTTTGCTGGGTCTGCGTAGACTAGGGGGTACCCCTCAGATGGGCCCCTGGGCATAAACAGTGCGGACGGTGCCTCTGCCAGGCATATATCCTTAGTGGGGATTGTCACAAAAAGTATGGTTTTCCATGTGGACGTGGGATCGTGTTCTTCATCTAGGAAACATGCACATGGCCACCCAGTGATTCTACGCATATAGGACTGGACCCCAACCGCGGGTATATTTGCGGGAAGGCCTCCTACCACCACCACCTCACCTGGTTCCATATACTGCCTCAAAGCCCAGGCAAGGACCTCGTGTCCGGACTTTACAAACATTGTGGAAAAATAGGAATTGAACAATTTGGAAAAAAAATGGAACAGGGCACCCCAGGTCTATCTCAGCAGCGCCTCCAAATGTAACGGGTATTCCCCCCCCCAATCGCAGATATAGTGTGGGGTGAAAGGGAACATACAATGTTACCAGGTGTGTGGTGCGTTACCTGTTGGCTCACAGGAGGGCTGAGCTTCCGCCACGGGGAACCTGGGGCACTATATACTAGGGGTAACCACTTACTCAATTCAGCGCCTCCACCTGCGATGGCTCCCACCATAGGGGGAGTGGTTCCTCGCAGGACACATACAAATAATCAATACTCACACACAGTGATATATATATTAACTAATACCATTTACTGGGAACAGCATATAACACAAGACCATACAAACATATCAGAACAGGTGTCCCTCTCTCGAGGAGACACTTACTGCGACGTCCCGCAGGACGCTTCCCCAACACCAGGTGATCCCACTCAGTGTCCAAAGAACCCCACCCAATGTCCCGCACTCCGTTGGTGCACTTATGACTGTATAGTACCTGCCGAGCACTCCGGTGCTCGGATCAGCAACAACTTCACAAAGGATCAGTCGTAGGATGACGTCATCTGATCCCCAACAGGACTCTTTGCACGCGGACCACCAGGGGCGATCCCAACCTGGAAACAGTCTCTGGGTGGACCCCAACTTGGGTCCGAACCTCTTAGCAGGAACCGCAGCGTCCGCTGTGTCCCTATCTAATCTACCCTACTGTGACACGCGCTCTACTATAGGCCGTCCCTACAGCACAGCAACCTGTAAGGGCTTAGGGGAAACTCCTAGGAGCCTACAGGGGTAATAACCTGCCCCACTCCCCTA
Organism: Ascaphus truei; assembly: GCF_040206685.1. NCBI lineage: Eukaryota > Metazoa > Chordata > Amphibia > Anura > Ascaphidae > Ascaphus > Ascaphus truei. The sequence continues at coordinate 159,728,466 of NC_134483.1, read as the reverse complement.
ACTCTTCCCAGTCCTGACTATTAGTCAACTGATCCCAGCGCCTGCAGCAACAAGCTGTGACCCACTGGATGTGTGCAGCCAACGTGCTACACAACACTGTGTCTTCCTGTCAGACCTCACGGCACTGACAGCCGTGACCCTGACCAGACAGCTCACTAACACTAAGGGCAGCGTCCCTATCTTGGGCCTCCCTCTAACCTAGTGGGGAGTTGGGGCCTACCTGGGCTGTGGGTACCTATGTGGGTTCAGGAGCTGCACTCGCTCCCCGCACCCTTCCTTCCCTCACAGCTCCCTGACTCCAACTCACTTAACTGATAACTATCAGCGCATGCAGCAACGCACTGCAACTTAACACTAAGTCCGCTTTTGCCTTTCTTCCCTTCTGTTCCCCAGCTCCAACTAATGTAAGTGACAGGGTCCCTAACCTGAGGGCTGTCCCTGGCAACACTCACTCTACTGGGGAACTCAGCTATCTCGGGCCCTGGGGGTGCTGGCCTAGTACAGGGAGTCCCTGACTCCTGTACCCTACCTCCTTCTCTGGGCTGCTCCTGGCTCTGACTGCCTAACGTGGTCCAAACCTGCGAAATGTATCCACTTGCCTTCTGAGACTCCCTAAGCCCTTTTGGCTCCCTGTCTTCACATGGGGCCAGCAGAGGATCATGGGACTCGTAGTCGCTGCTCAGAGCCTTCCCTGATAGGCTAGGGCTTCGTGGGCTTTTTCCTCCCTCTCCTGCGCCTGCGCAAGCTGTCTGGGGCTGCCTCAACCTTTCCCTGACTAACCTCACTCTCGCGCGACTTCTCTCTAACTCTGGGGCCTTGCCTGCGCGATCACTGCACATGCGCGAGCTAAGGGGAAAATGCGGCGCCCTCGCAGCCCGGCTCCGGGAGCGCCGGGATTCCTGTGACGCGCATGCGGCCTTGGCAACCGGCCGCACGCATCCCTGGCAACCCCCGAGCCGGGACCTGACCGCCCTCACCTCTGCGATCACCGGGTGGAGCCGCCATTGGACTCGGCGGCCCCCGCGATCGGCAACCAGGTGAGGGGGGTGCTGACAGGCTGGGGAGACCTGGCTACAAGTGTTTAAGGGGTTAATTGATATCTGAATGTACTTGCAATGTATTGGCTTTGTATTTGCTATGTATTTTGTGGGCAAGACAAGGATGTCACTGGCAACGGAGACGTCTTATTGATGAGGTCAGTAGCACTTTATTTATTTGAATATGCTAGTTAATGTTTTTAATAATGGGCAATTAATCTATTATCCATATCTGGATAATAGTTATTTTGCACATTATTGTACTGTAGGTGTTGGGGGGGGGGGGGGTGTATGTATTGAATTTATAGCACAGGTTTATTTTTTTTACATTCAGGGTTTGTTCCGTGGTTCTGCGTGGGACCTCTGGAGACCACCTACGGGTCTCCTCGGGTTTCTCACGGGTATCAGGATGGTGGTTCCACGGGTGACACATGCGGGGATGAAGCGGTGGCCTCACATCTGTGAGGGCACCGCCAACCCATAGGTGCGGGGATGATGATGTGTGGTCCCACTTCTGTGGGGGCACTGCGGACCCGTAGTGAGCACTCGTGAGTTCCCCAGACCCCCGTGGGAACCACCCAAGGCCCCGCAGACACCTGTGGGTCTGACCCGGGGCTCCCAGACATCCGCGGGCCTACCGTGGGGACCCAATTGTGGCCCACAGTGACCCAAGGAGACCACCTGGGGGCCATGGTGCTGGTGGGACCCACCAGCAGGCCTCCAGAACCTGTTTGAAAAGGGCTGCTGGTACCATGTAGGTCTGTCAGGTGCCCCGCCAGCCCACCGGGGACTCGCATGGGGCTGCGTTATGAACCCTGTTTGTAAAAGGATAAATCTTGTATTTATGGGGGGGCACAGGGGGTGGGTAATGTATTTAATAAATATAATGATGTTTATTGAGGGTCACTGTATTGTTTTTATTGTGGGTACTGGGGGTGGGGGGGTATGTGGGTAGGCCTCCCTTGTGGGTAGTGGGTGAGGGTGGTTAGGCCTCACGGGGTGGGGGGTTAGTGTGGGAGGGTATGTATTTCTGGCTCAGGGAACCCCCTGCTCACTGTACAAGATTATTAAAAATACATTCATGCTGCTTCGTTACCTTTGCACATAGCCGCAAAGGTAGGGAACGATTCTTTATTGATGTGTGTGTTTTATTTATACTGTAAATGTGCAGAGGGTCTTCGGAGCTGAACCGCTGTGGTTTTAGGTCCGGGGACCCTCTGCTTCCCGAGATACAGGCCCCTTTATGGGGTGCCGGTATCCCTCTGCTTGGTTTACATGCCGCGGTCACGTGATCGGGACCTTTAAATGCAGAGGGATACCGGCACCTCATAAAGGGGTCTGTATCTCGGGAAGCAGGGGGTCCCCGGATCTGAAACCAATGCGGTTCAGCTCCGGAGACCCCCTGCACATCTACACTAGGAATAAAAATGTATTTTAAATAATTTTTAATGTACCGATGTTTGCGCAGAGAGAGCAGCGGATCTCTCTCTGCTGCAAACACATCTCGCCCCCGCCGGCCTATAGTATCATTGATGTGCATATACAGTACTGTATGTGTACAGTATGTTAGGGGTTATAGGGGTTGTTGTTATACAGTATATATATATATACTGCATTACAATTCATGAATTTATGCCATCTGGCGGACACGCGAAGCATTGCAGCCTATTAAATCCTGAACCATTATCAATTAACTCATCAACCGCGCGTCAGCCGGGCATGACCCGTGGCTGGGAACGCAAAAGGAATGCGGCATGCTCCGGGTGAACAGCGTCGCATTCCAGGAACAAGCCAGGGACAAACCGGTGATTTGTTAGAATAAAATCTGCTGCAGCAGTATACGTAAGTTCGTAGAGGGATCTTAGTCGTCCACTCCCTTACTTCGGGTAGTACCCTATAACCTCTCTGAACTTCTTCCTCAGGGGTACTCTCCAGAGAGAAAAGCTGATCGTTCTCATCTCGCTCGGGATAACAGCACCAGACGGCCATTCGTTGCACTCCCCCTGGTAATATGGTCGTCAGTCCGCGTTGACGATTGTAGAGATCCCTGTGATGCTCCAAGGCATATACCCGGTTGCACTCCTCTCGTAGGACGAGGTCTAGGAGCGAATTGGCCAGTGGCAACTCGTTGGTCTCTTTCAGGTATGCTCTGATTACCGCTTGTACTATATCAGTGTTGGTTCCCAGGATGATCGGATACTTGCACTGGTTCTGGGGCTCCGGGCATAACATTGCCGCTACATGCATGGGGTGTCTCTTGCCGGTGTTCAGTTGGAGTATTTCCAGTTGAACCCTTACAATCCCATTGATGGGGTAGTCTTCATTACTTAACCCCCTAACCTTCATATGTTCGGCCGTCCTCAGGGGGCAGTGTCTAAGGTGCTGGTCGTAGAACTTGCGGTATATGATGGTCACTTGTGATCCCGTGTCCAGTAGGGCCGATGCATAGATCCCTTCCAGTACAACAGGCACGCGGGGCCTACTTGACTATAAGCTTCCCTTGGTGAGGCGTCATCACCGGGACCGGAGTTAGAAGGAACATCTTCGGTTCCAGTAGGAGTTTCTGGGTCAGACTCTGCCCTTTGTACATGGCAGACCATTGACCGGGCTGAATTTCCTCTATCGGGAGGTTCTTCCTCCGGCGGGTCCTCCCTCTCCGGGCAATCGCTGGAGAAGTAGCCCTTCTTCCCACAGTTATAGCAAACTACTTCGCGGCGTTCAGGGCGACCTTTGTACATAGAGGCTGATCTCTCAGAGGTACGGCCCTTCCCGGCAGGCGATTTGTGAGTCACCTCGTCCCCCTGGTTGGAAGATTTCTTGCCCTTTGGGGCGGAGGGAGCAGAGGTGTCACCCTTGATGTTATCCTTGGTCTTTTTGGATTCATGAAAATGTCGCTGCACCTCATGTCCTCTGATGTGACGCAATAATTCCATGTAGCTGGGTGGTACCGCAGCGATCGGGGCGGCCCGCATCATTATAGTTATGTTATGACCAGTTTATGACCCCTTTAGTAGCTGTTTGAATCGGTACCAGTCCACTTCGGCGGCTGAAATTATGTTTTTGGACAGGAGGGTCCCCAGTGACAGCTGTAGTTTGTGGACGAAGGCAGATAAATCCTCTCCTTCTTTTTGGCGAAGAGCCTTGAACTGGGCCATCAGCTCATCCTCGTCGTCTTCTCGGGTATAGGACGGAGTGAGCATTTCCACCAGTTCCTGTGCCGTAACTTCTCCTTCCACTTCACGATGCGTCCGTACCAGCTGGGAGGCTGGGGCTCGGAGGCACTCAACCAGCCTCTGCCTTTTGCTGGCTTCGGAGCACGACCACTCCGCTATTGCTTGGAGAGTATGGTCCCTACACGTCTCGATCCCTTCTTCTCCCAAAGGCGTCAGCAGAATCCCAGAAAAGGCCTTTGTTGCAGGGTACATGCAACTACACACGTGGGTTTCTTGCCAAGGCTTATTTATTTAGCCTTAACAGATACGTACGGCGGAGCACTTCGAATGGGCCCTGCCATTTGGCCAGGAGTTTACTCTCACAACTGGGTAACAATAACATCACCAGGTCTCCTGGGTGAAACACTCTAATGCGAGCATTCTGATTGTAATGTCTCTCCTGACTGTCCTGGGCTGATCTAAGATTCTCCCTGGCAAAATGGCCGACCACATCTAGGCGTTTCCTAAGGTCTAGTACATATTGCAGGGTATTCTTAGAAGGGGACTGCTGTTCCTCCCAGGACTCCTTTAGGAGGTCTAGGATACCCCGGGGTTGGCGGCCATAGAGCAATTCAAATGGAGAGAATCCCGTGGAGGCCTGGGGAACTTCCCGCACTGCAAACAGCAGAAAAGGGAGAAGTTCATCCCAGGCTCTCTTCTCTGAATCTACAAATTTCCTCAGCATCCCCTTTAGAGTTCGGTTAAATCTTTCCACCAATCTGTCAGTCTGTGAATGGTAGACCGATGTCCGAACAGACTTGACCTCTAGTAACTTTAAGACATCAGTTTAGCCATGAAATTTGTACCTTGGTCTGTCAACATAACCTGGGGAAGTCCAACCCGTGAGAACAGTTCCAAAAACTTGTTGGCTACTTGCTTCGCCGTTGCTGTTCTCAGGGGGAACGCCTCAGGATATCTTGTCGCATAATCAACTATTACAAGGATAAACCTGTGTCCTTTCGCAGAAGGTTCTAGAGGTCCTACCAAGTCTACCCCAATCCTCTCAAAGGGAACTGACACCAAGGGTAGAGGAACCAACGGGCTGGTTTTTGTCCTTTTGGACTAGTTAGCTGGCACTCCGGACATGCTGCACATTGCTTAGCAATATCACTATGCATCCCTGGCCAATAGAATCGGGATGAAATACGGTCCAATGTTTTATCCCTGCCCAGGTGACCACCCCAAGGGACAGTATGGGCTAGAGTGAACACAGATTTAACAAACGCCTTAGGAACCAATATCTGTCTGGTGACCTCCCCTGTTTGTGTCTGCCTATTCACCCTATATAGGATATCATTTGATAGCTCAAAATGGGGGAATACTATCACCCCCTGTGCATCTAAAATCTGTTCATCAATTTTCACCACCTTGTCATACTGTCTAGCAAGGACTGGGTCTTCCCTTTGCTTCTGGCAAAAGTCAGGGAGATACAGGTCTGGTAAATCTCCAGGGCCCATATCCCCCTCCCTTTGGCCATCCCCAGCCATCACTTGTGACCTCTGACTACTAGAATGGTCACCTTGAGACCCAGATTTCTGCAACCAGTCCTGTTTGTCCAAGTGTCTTTGCTTCCGAGTCTTTTGAACCCGGTGTCTACTGGGAAAAAGGTCTGCCGAAAAGGGGAACAGTATGCCAGGGTTCTCCTGAGCCCTAGAAGGAGGCTCCTCGTGAAGGACTGGGGCCATTAGGTCCAAAAAGAAAGGCCAGTCCCGACCGAGCACAATGGGGGCAGGGAGCCAAGGAGCGACTCCTACTTCGAGGTAAGCCTCCTGACCTTTTACCTGTAGCCGGATTTTGGCCGTCGGATAGCGTTTTACATCGCCGTGTATACATTCTATGCTCCATGGGGAGTCAAAAGAACAAACGTTGGGCGGTAACAGTTCCTGGAGGACCAGAGTTTTCCCAGAGCCCGAATCTACAAGGGCTTGGACGGTTTTTCCCCCAATCAGGGCTGGAAGTAGCCAGGGCTTGTAATTTTCCCCAGTAAAAGCCGAGGCGACGGTTCTGCTGAATGAACAATCCATCAGTGGACAGTCCACATACCGGTGGCCTTGTTCTCCGCAGGCGGAACATGGGGAGGGTTCCCTCGCAGGAGGGGGCTGTGGATAGCGCTCCGCTGGACCGGTTACTGGAGACCAGGCATCTGGTGGGTCCTGTGGGCGACGTCCTCGGAAGTTCCTCTCACTTTGCGACGAGCCGACATCCGGAAGGAGATGTGGGTCTCTGCGGGGACCAGCATTTGGACTCCGTCCTTGCTGGAACCACTGCTCCTTCCGTTGGACTTGGCGGTTCCGTGACGGGCCGTAGGTTCCTCATTGATTCCGAGGTTACATAGGTTCCGACCTCCCTCTTTGGGCGTCCGCTAGTGCGGTTGAGTCGGGTCCAGGACACTCACCTGCTGCTCAGCCCCAAGGAAGTTCTCCACGAGTCGGACCGCCAAAGCTAGGGTTTCAGCAGCGTGGCGTTTTATCCACGAGTGTGCAGAAGGGGGTATTATTTGTAGAAATTGTTCCAAAACCACCTGCTCAAGAATTGCCTCCTTAGTGCACTCCTCAGGTTGTATCCAGCGTGTACATAAGTCCAATAATCGCTGAGCGAGGACCCGGGGTCTCATCTTAGCGGTGTACTTCATGTTCCGGAACTGCTGCCGGTAGGTCTCTGGGGTTAGACCTAAGCGATCCAGTATGGCAGCTTTTACTTGGCGGTAGTCCATTGCCTGATCTGCTGGGAGACCCTGATATGAGGCCTGGGCTTCTCCTATGAGGAGCGGGGCCAAAGCAGTTGCCCAGCGATCTGTAGCCCAGCCCTGAGCTTCTGCGACTCTTTCAAAAGTCAGTAAAAAAGCCTCTGGATCCTCGTTCGGCGCCATTTTCCTCAGGAGTATCGGGGGTCTGTTTGCAAGTTCTGGACTGGCAGACCCCTGGAATTGGGTCAGCAGGTTGGCCATTCTCTCCTCCTATGCTGCCTGCTGCTGGATTAGGAGCTGGGTTTGCTGCTGAAAAAGTCTTTCATCTCTTTCTGCTTGCAGCCGGGCCTGCTCCTGCATTAACTGTCCCTGCTGTTTGGTCTGCTCGCACAAAAACTCTTTAAAAAATTCTTCCATTTTTTTCATTCTTGTGTGTATGTGTGTGTATGGCCCTTTAACTACAGGGGCCTTTCAAAATCCATCCCACTTCTGACACCATATGTTGCAGGGTACATGCAACTACACACGTGGGTTTCTTGCCAAGGCTTATTTATTTAGCCTTAACAGATATACAACACACAAAACAAAAATAGCTTTTCTTCAGCAAAAACAAAACGAAACAGTTTCTCTTTAGCAGACAGCGTGTAACTCAGGCAGCAACCCTTTTCTAAGCAGGAGACAGACAGTTTATAATTCAGTTACTTTGTTTATCAGACCCTGTTTTCAGGAATCACTTTAGCAGCAGCTTACTCCTCTCTCATCAACACACCTTGATTAGGCAGCTGGGATCCAACTAATTATCCTGAGGTTCCCAGCTGAAGTTAACCTAGTCAGTGCTGCACTGCAGACTAGACATAGTTTTCCAGGCATATAACTGGTGGCTTTTGTTTACCCTCTCACAGCCTTTAGTTTCCTGTAGCTCTGTGCTTGGGTCGAGTGGTTACAGCTTCTACTAGTTGGGAGGCTATCACATTCAGGGAAAGATTTCCACTAAGGGGCTGACTACTGGTTCCAGCTCCTACGCTAGGCATGGTTGAGAGGCCGCCTGGCCATCTATCAGGAGTAGGCGAGGTGGGTGGGCTCCCCGCCCAGCTGCTGACTCCCCCGAAGCCGCTCGGGGTGAAGGAGACCTTGGGGGGGGCCTACCCCTTGGGACGTACTGGTCATCTGGGGGGTCGTGGTTGGAGTAGCACTGGCGGATGGTTCTTCAGGAGCCTGTGGGTCAGGGTATATCATGGGACAGTCCTCTGTGGAGGGTTCTGGTAGGTTTAATACCTGGGGAACAGTCTCTGGGCATATGTCACATTCAGTGGCCAGGAGGTAGGTGGCTCCCCGGCCGTCAACATCGAGTTTATAGTCTATCACCCGGGCAGTGGCCAGTCCAGGACAACTTCTTACTTGTGTGCGCAACATATAGAAGTCCGTATCATTGAATACTCCCGCCACTGCAACCACGCGCCTTGGGGACACGCGCTGCGCCAAGGCCCTGTCGAGTACCTCTTACTTTGATGGCACGGACATGATGGAGTTCAATTTGGACAATTTGATAAGGAATAGGGCACCCCAGGTAGGATCTCAGCAGCGCCTCCAAATGTAAAGGGTATTCCCCCACCCAATAGCATATGGTATGTGTGTGCGGGGAACTTAATGTTACCAGGTGTGGTGCTTTACCTGTTAGGCTCACAGGAGGCCTAAACCTCCGCCACAGGGAGCCTGGGGCACGTATAAATAATAGGAGTAACCTCGTATTCGGTGCAGCGCCTCCACCTGCGATGGCTCCCACCGGAGGGGGGAGTGGTTCGTTGCAGGACAATATATATATATCACACACACAGCATGTGAAACAACCAATAACTTTACTGCAGCAACTGTACTTATTCATATATATCAACAGGTGTCCCTCTCTAGAGGAAACACTAACTACTGCGTCTCGCAGGACGCTACCCTCTTTCATCGGGTGATCCCACCCCGTGTCCAGTAACCCCACACAATATGTCCCTTCACCCTAAGGTGAGATAATTATGTGTGTGACTGCACAGCCACTATGTCTTGTATGAATAGATGGTAGAGTTGGTGCACTTGAAGATTACCTGCTGAGCACTCCAGTGCCCGGGCCTGCCAAGGAGCTTCACAAAGAATCCGATGACGGCTGACCACAGGAACTACCGTCCGGGGCGATCCCACCCGGATGGCTGCTGCAGCGACAGCGAAGGTCTGAGCCCAGACCTCTGGATGGACGCGCAGCGTCCGCTGTGTCCCTAACTGACTCTGGATAATAAGGGGGAGGGTCCCTAACCTGGGGCCTGTCCCTGAACAACACAACACTACTGGTGGCTCAGGGCTATCTGGGGCCTAGAGGGCTGCTGGCCTAGTGCAGGGAGTCACTGACTCCTGCACCCTACCTCCTTCCCCTAGCTGCTCAGGTCACCAACTGCCTAACGTGCTCAAAGCCCGCGAAATGTATCTATTCTCCTCGGCAGAGAGATGCTGTAGCCTTATTGGCTCCCTGGGGTCACGTGGGGCGCTCCTGAGGCTCATGGGAGATGTAGTCCCTCTCTAGAGCCCTCTGCTGGTTGGCTGCCTCTCGCGCGCTATCACTGTGCATGCGCGAGCTTCCCTGGTGGCCACCGCACAAAGAGGTTCACTGCGCATGCGCGAACTCATGCGAAATGGTGGCGCTCTGCTTCGGGAGCGCCGGGAGTCCTCGCAACGTGATCGCGGCCCTAGCAACGGGCCGCACGCGTCCCCGGAAACCTCCCGAAGCAGGATCCTACTGCCCCCACTCTTGCGGCCGCCCGACGGGACCGCCATTGGGCTCGGCGGCACCCACGATCGCCAGCAAGGTGCGCGGGGCGACATGCAGGGGGGACATGGCTACATCTGTTTAGTGACATATTCACTTAATGTATACTGTAAATCAGACTCTTACATGCTGTTACCTAATATATGGGCTTCTGTGAAGCATTTGGACACAGGGCTCAATTGATTACTACATTGATCTGCACTATAACACCCTTGGCCAGTCAGCGCGCTAAAAAAAAATATTGATTTAATTGTTTTATCAAAATGTATTTACTGGTGCTCTTATTGCATAAATATGTGTAGGTGCCACACTGAATGCAGTGCACTACTTTCCTCTTCCTGTCAGTGTAAGGGTTACATGAGCTGCTGACCATGTCAGATGATGGTAACAGATGGAAGCGCTGATCCTGCTGCTTCTTGTTTGATATACAGCGTCTGTTATTGCTCTGTTGTTTACAGCAACAGTGTTATTTTCAAAGCAGCTGTCTACAGTAAGTCACAGTTGAATTATGAAAGCAGCATTGTATGATCTTCAGAAAAAAACATATCATATGATCAGTGGGGGTTTTTTTTTTAATGCTTACTGCTTCTTCATAGAAAACCTCACAAGCCACAAGTGTATCTGAATAAGAGTGTGATGCCTCCAAAGGATTGTGCCCAGTTATATGTATGAAAGACGGGTATAGCATTAACCCATTGGTTGCCAGGGGACGCAGCACCAGAGTGCCACAGGCTGATCACGTGACCGCTCTTCAGAGCGATTGCAGCGTCACTTAATCCGGAAATGGAAGAGGATGAATCCTTTTCATCCATTTCCCTATGTTTCAGATCGCATTCCGCGCTTCATGGGAGTGCCAGACGCCATGACGTCACGGCAATATCCTGGGGCACCCTTTGGCAACAAATTATCACAAACAGGAAAGTGTTGCCATGTTCCCAGCAGGAAACTGTGGTTGAGTTGAAATCTGTAATGCTAGTCAATGTTAGAAGCGGCCGAAGCCGCACGGCGCTCATGCGCAGAAGCGAGCGAAGCCACTCCGCGCATGGAGCACATGCACAGGAGCAACCAAAGCCGCTCAGCCCATGGCGCACATGCGCAAAAGCAAGCTGAACCGCTCAGCGCACGGCGCGCTTGCGCACTGACAGGCACCACAGCCAGCACTACAAAACACACACACAGCACACACACACAGCACACACACAAGACACAACTAACACATAACACACACACACACATAACACAACGCACACATAACTAACACACACAACGGATACATTTTATATAGATTATTATAATATATTCACTGTAATGCTTATAAGAAAAAGTGGGGCTGTGTACCGAACATGCACGTTCTAACTCAAACTTGTTTCTGTTCTTTCACTGAAATTGTAATTTAATTATTATGATTTTATTTGTATGAAAGACTTTAGAGAATAACGGTATTTACATCCTTTTAAATACAATTGTATCTTAATTTCGTTATCATAAATCATTTGTATAATCTTTTGCAATTTCTGCTGAAACAAAAACTACTTTCAAAAAACTTCCATTCAATGAAAATTATAAAAATCACAATACAATTTAATTGACAAAAAAACAAAGAAGTTTCACACCTTTGCACACACTTTTTTTTTTTTTTTTTTAGCATTTGCACTGAAATTTCTGTAATATGCGGGAAAATAACATTCAACTATGCACAGAATTATAATCTATATGTTCTGGCATTTTTTTTAGATGATTTGGCTAGGTTTATATTATTATATTATCATGAGTGTAACATCCCGAGCACCAAAAACTCCAAAGACTCTTCAGCACTCAGAGTAAAAACACCATTATCACTCGAAGGGTTAAACAAACTGAAGGTGAATCCATGATACAACATTTTAAGAACACATTTGTTGTTTCTTTGAACGAGCCTCATCTCTTTAAAAATTGATCTTTTTATTATGCTAATATAATAATACAAGTTTCAAAAATAAACCTATAAAGTGCTAAATATTGATGAGTGCGTGGCTTTCTTCGTGGGTTTTCAGCATCTCAGTATTGTTTGCCCTGTGAAATTACTGTGCGATTTCTGTTTTTCACATTTAGTAACCATGGGTGTGGCATGCAAACTCTTTACCAAATTACTTTCTGAGTTGCAATCGTGAACAGACTGTGATATCGTTATTGAACCAATAATATATATATACTGTTAAACATGACTTTTTGAGACCGATTTTAAAATGCCAGTGAGCATTTTTTTTTTTTTTTTAAATAAATGATGTTTTTTTTAGAATGAACCACAAATATTCACAACATCACACATACCAATGGCACTTATATATATGTCTTGTCGCTTAATCTTGTGTCTTGCTGGTTCTGGTCATCCCAAATAGCATCCTATATACTGACATAAGTCAATCGACAACGATCACAGACAGAATTCAGCCACTACAAGCGATGTCTGGCTATTTTTATGTGAATCCTGATGCGTGGTGACTTCTATCTGTGATCGTTGCCTCTTGACGATGAATGCAGGCCCCCGTTTCAATGTTACAATAAAGTCAAATTCGGTCGCAATTACCCAGTGGCACTGATTGACTGGCTTTAACATGTTAACTGCGCCTGAACATGAATAATGTGACATAAAACTATTTGTTGTGATTTAAACTGTCTAAAGCTTTTGAAAGTTCGGAGGCTTTCCATAAATTACCATTTCAAGCTCCAAACTGCCCAGCCCTAAAGACTGAACCCTCTTTTAAAACCTCCATATTAAAAATCCCCACGCAAGTGAGGATTCTCTAGTAATGACCATGATGTGAAGAGCAGAGTGAGCACTGCTGAGTGGCCAATATTTTCAAAGGAGAAGTGGCTTTGCCAGCTGGAGATGTATATGGGTAATGTGTATGTAGCCCTCTTTCCCCCCCACCCTAAGTGAGATTGGGGTGGGTAGGTGTATCTGACTACTATCAGTGTGGTGCTATACCTGTTTGGCAACCAGGAGAGCTGAGCTTCCGCCACGGGGAACCTGGGGTATGTACTTACACTCGGTGCAGCGCCTCCACTGATGAGGGATCCCAACGGGGTGGGAGTGTGCCCTCACCAGAACAACCATACAGTAAATACACACCGTGTGAATAAACAGTATTTACTGAGCAGAAACTGTAACTCCAATAACACCTCTTTGCATAACATCAACACAATATATCAATAACAGTGCATCACTCTGAATGCATACCATCCCCCCACCCACATGTCCATCATCACATTCCCCGCAGTCTCTTGAGTGTCCCCAACAATAAAGACCAGTGTGAGTGTGAGGGATAGCGCTTCCCTGTGTTGCGGCCCGGTGGTGCACTTAATACATACTACCTCCCTGACCAGTCCTGGTCAGGAAAATCCTTGGAACTCAGCAGCACCGCACAGTGATCCCACGGCGTGCTGCGCTGCTCTCTGCAGGAATGGATGCACACGCTGCATCCACAGGAAAGGAATCTCCAGCCGGAATGCTCCTTTAACACAGTCTCTGAACACGCTGTCAGACAGTCAGAGGCCGTCAGACAGCATCCCTCTTGCTGCTCTAAATATGGTGAAGGAGTCCCTGTCCTAAGGCCAACCCTATATCATACAGCTTCCTCTGGTGTCATAGGGGACTAACTGGGCCCTGGGGTATACCTCTACCCTAGTCCCTGCATGCAGAATAACTCTCCCTGTAACTTCTGTCTGATCCCAGACTCTGGCAGCTCACCACGTGCAACTGGCACTGGTGATATACACACACTGAACAACTAGCTCCTAACTCACTTATCCTAACGCGCCTGCAGCCGACACACAGCTCTCAGTCAGCCGGCAGACAGTAACACACGCTGCACACACACTGCACTCAGTACAGGCAGCGTCACATGCAACACTCCACACAGCAACCTGGAACCCTAACACTAACACTAACAGCTACGCACTGCAAACTTCTGGAACGCGTACAGCAACTTGCTGCACACTAGCACTATGCCTTCTTGTCAGGCCTCACAGCACTGCCAGCCGTGATCCTGACAAGACAGCACACACACACGCACTAAGGGCAGCGTCCCTATGTGGGCCGTCCCTCAACACTTACCCACTAACCTGGTGGGGAGTTGGGGCCTTACTTGGGATGTGGGGACCTTACTCGATGCAGGAGCTGCATATGCTCTCTGCACCCTTCCTTCCCTCACAGCTCCCCAGCTCCAACTGACAAACGTGCTGCAGTCCAAACAATGTATCCACTTTCCTTGCCTGGCCTTCCTAAGCCCTATTGGCTCCCTGGTGTCACATGGGGCATACAGAGGCTCATGGGACTCGTAGCCCCTGCTCAGAGTCTTCCCTGGTAGGCTAGGGGTTCGCGGGCTTTTGTTACCCTCCACTGCGCGTGTGCAATCTTTCCCGGGCTTTCTCTCTTCTCCCTGAGCTGTCCCTATGCTCGCGCGAGCTATCCCTAGCTCTGGGGCTTTCCCTGCGCCTACGCGTCCACTGCGCATGCGCGAGACGGTCCTTAATGGCGGCGCCCTGCTCTGCGGCCGCCGGGACCTTAGAGACACGATCGCGGCCTTAGCAACGGCCCGATCGCGTCCCCGGCAACCGGCCGCAGGCAGGGGAAGCCGCGCTGCTCCCTGCTCCAGCCCCCACCCTTGGAAGCAGCCGTCGGGTCTTTCGGCACCCGCGATCGAGCTGCCCAAGGGGAGGGGGGTCTCAAGGAGCTGCGGGAGCTCCAGGCTACATGTATATTTATAGAGAGCAGTATTTTAAGTCTGACAGGGGTTTGGGAAGTGAAGATGATAGAGATATTAAACCAAACAAGAAATTAACATACGTAGAAACGGTAGATGAAAACTATTTGGTCTGCCCATTATTGGGTACACTTTCAAATTTATGGTAAGATATTTAACCTTTATGATTTAAATATATGTAACCTTTTTTCTTATAACGTGTGCTGTGACGGTGCTCGTCTCAAATCAGGAAGCGGACCGACTAGACTGAGGTTGGGATGCAAATAAACCGACCAGAGTCCTGTAAGAGTATCTGTAGTCGGTAAGCAGGCAGGGGTCAGGGCTGGCGGCAGAGTTGTAAAGTCCAGGAGACAGGCAGAGGTCAGGGCAGGCCGAAAGCAGCGAGGTCGGGGTCATGGTCCGGGGTCAGCAACAGGGCAATCAAAACAGGCAGAAGGGTAAAGCGTGACTGCATAGACCAACAAGAGCTGCAAACGTAGGAACTTTACGCGGCGACTCCCACTAGGAAGTGCGGCCTTATATAGCAGGCTCCCAGTAACCAAAATGGCCACAGTGAGCAGAAAGTGCAGGTGAGTTGGAGAACTCAAACTGGCAGCAAAACCAGGCACGGATCGAGCCGGATCCTTACATGTTTCTCCAAATGTTATTTGTACCTACAGTACTCTATAATATATTTTCTTTTACACATAGAGGCATGTATAAAATAATTAGGAAGTACAGTATGTTTTTAGGCTGATTGGAACTCGTTGAGGATTTCTAATTGAACATTTCTTTTTAGGTGATCGGAATTTGCCAATTTAGGCGCGGACAACCTGTACGGACTGCCGAATAACTAGGAAGCTCCTAAAGAAATATCTATTGGCTTACAACCAGATATCTGCACTTTACATCTTGAGAATACTGTTTATTTATTATTAATACATGTTAGTAGAGTTTTGAATGTGCTAATTTATTTATAATCATGTGGTGGACAACCAAACTTAACCTAGTGCCTTTCCACAATATAATAATAAATACAGAGAATGTAAACTTGTATATTAAATATATTGGACAAGAGTATGAAAAGTAATCATGTCTCAAATTTACCTTCATTATATATATGTATATATATATATGAAAAAAAGAAGAAAGAAAAAGCGCCCGATCCTAGTGTAAATTCAGATTTTAAAGGTTTTAATTATCATGAACAGACGATTGCCAACTCACACTTTGTCAGTTTAAAATAAGCAATTTATGGGACAAGCCCATGCACCACGCTGACGTACCTGCTACTTGATCGGTGGGTGATTGAATACAGCCAGAAACATCTACCTTCCCTGCAGAGGAGAAAGGTTGTACCGGCAGCATATCCCACAGCAGGGCTGATTCACAGCAGCTACATTTGTATGCAGATGGAAGACATCTGAAACCTGGACGTCAGCGTGGTGCATGGGCTTGTCCCATAAATTGCTTATTTTAAACTGACAAAGTGTGAGTTGGCAATCGTCTGTTCATGATAATTAAAACCTTTAAATCTGAATTTACACTAGGATCGGGCGCTTTTTCTTTCTTCTTTTTTTCTTAGATATCGTTGGGAGGTTGGTGATCCCAAGAATTAAGCTGCCCAGGACTTCTAATGCATTTTTAAGGATTTGTATGGACATCATTTTATATTGATTATACATTTTTGTCAACAATACAAAAGAGACTTACACACAATTTTTATAGGTATTTTTTCTTTTTTTATTGTTTTTGTTGCCAACATACATTTTTTAATATATTTGTTATTTTTTCATATATTTTTTCACAATTTTGTTTTTTCACCTTTTATATTGCAATTTGCTTGGTTTCCTGTTAATCTAGAAGCATTGTCATATATCTGTGCTGGGTATATCATCCTGCAGTGTGAGGTCTGTTTTGCAGGGTTATAGGTGTATGCTAATAAGGGCGCTGTCTTTTATATATATATATATATATATATATATATATATACACTCAAAGGTAATCTTAGAACACCGAAAGAGAGACGGTTGCATGAATACAAATGTATGCAACTGTTCGGGACACTTTGGCCTAAACCGAGACCAAAGTTTTATGAGTCATTACTAACATGAGAGAACTCTCTTCCCATGAGGGCTAAAGGCCATGTCCATACATACTGCGCTATATATATGCACACACAGCTGTCTCTTACACATACAAATACTCCATGTAATTCCATCGCTATATACCAATACGGACCCCATAGTATCTACACACACTTTTAGTTATGCCACAGCCTCTTACATTCCCACACCATTGATATACACTCACTCCACACACACCTTTTATAAAGCGCTGTATACACTGTGGGCTCTTTACCAATTTATATTACATACAGACATACACCCACCCACACACACACTCTTACATCAACAACATTCAGGGACCATTTAACACCTCAAGTCATAAAACGCATACTGCACAGGGGGGAGGGATAGGCTTCAATCACAGATCACATTCCAGGATGCACTGTTTTAACGTAAAACCCCTTTTTTTGGCTTCATTCATTGTAACAAAGCCGGAAGAATAGATCAGTGTATCTCGAAAGCTCGCACAAATAAAAGCATTTTGTTAGCCACAGAACGGTATCGTCTATTCATTTTTTATTATATATATATGTGTATGTATGTATGTGTTTATTTATATATAGCCATTAATGTACATAGCGCTTCACAGCAGTAATATACGTGACAATCATATAAATAAATAATACAAATAACACAGAAAGGGGAGAAGGGCTTCAGACATAAAAGTAACATTTAGGGAAAGGAGTCCTTGCTCCGAAGAGCTTACAATCTAATTTACTACAATCTAATCCCTACTGCTCCCTCTCTGCATTGCCTCATCTCAGCAGCACAGAAAAGTTACAGTATTATAATCTAATACACTTTAACATGTAAGATGCAAATATAAAACTCCTAGGGTTCATGTTTTAAGACCAAGAGAGGTTTGTTTGTTCCTTTTCTGCCCGCTGCTGAGTCAGATGTACCAGAAGAAGCTTATTAACTATGTCAAAGATCGGTAACCAAGGAGGTTTAGCACAACTCTGAAGTGGCAGGTGTTGTGACACACAAAAAAAGTGAGAATAAATAAATAACGAGAAGCACAGAATGTCATGTAATCTGCAGTAAAGAAAGCCCTGAACCTTTAATGGGACCGGTGGCATGACAAGGCCAAGGGGTCCAACCCCTAAGGAGCTGAGAGGTCAGGTTAGGGATGGGGGGGGGGTCTAGTGGGGTATTTAAGGGAGGGATAATCAAGGAAGAAGGGAAAGGGGAAGAGGACACCCGCATCTGCTTATTACAGTAATTAAGGCTCACAAACAAAGGTGCAATAAGGGTCAGTAACAGAATAAACACAAAAGAAGAGAAATCCCTCAAGAATGCACTCAACGTTATCTGTATAATGTAATGGTTATATTATTTATAAAAAGCCTTTTATTTATAATATTAAAAATAATTGTAACGAAATTGGTAAAAAGAAATCCATGGCCAATTTCTAATAAACAAACAACACACTAAACATATAACAAACCAACAAAGCAGTATACCGCTGTAATAGTTAATCTTCCCTTAAGGAATATCCATCAATCTCTTTGTAAATAATTCAGCCCAAAAATGCCTTATAAGTAATATGTATACCAGGCCTGCACAATTCGTAAAGTGAGAAGGGCCGAACTGCTCCAAGGAAAAAAAAAATTGGGCCGCACGGGTAAAATCATCATCATCATCATCATCATCTCTCCTCCAGCACCTCTCATCATCATCGTCATCATCCTCATATATCTCCCCCAGCACCCCTCATCATCATCCTCATATCCCCCCCAGAACCCCTCACTATCAACCTTTGCGATACTCCCCATCTATCTCTCATACCCCCATCTCTCCCCCTCACCCACACACACAATACTCCCTCTCCACAAACACACAATACCCCCCTGCACACCACACACATCGCAACCCCCCTGCACCTCATATCCTTCTCCCCACTGCACCTCACATCCTTCTCCCCCCCTGCACCTCACATCCTTCTCCCCCCCTGCACCTCACATCACTCTCCCCCCCTGCACCTCACATTACTCTCCCCCCCTGCACCTCACATCACTCTCCCCCCTGCACCTCACATCACTCTCCCCCCCCCTGCACCTCACATCACTCTCCCCCCCTGCACCTCACATCACTCTCCCCCCCTGCACCTCACATCACTCTCCCCCCTGCACCTCACATCACTCTCCCCCCCTGCACCTCACATCCCACCCCCCCTGCACCTCACATCCTTCTCCCCCCTGCACCTCACATCCTTCTCCCCCCCTGCACCTCACATCCTTCTCCCCCCCTGCACCTCACATCACTCTACCCCCTGCACCTCGCATCACTCTCCCCCCCTGCACCTCACATCACTCTCCCCCCCTGCACCTCACATCAATCTCCCCCCCTGCACCTCACATCACTCTCCCCCCTGCACCTCACATCCTTCTCCATCCCTGCACCTCACATCACTCTCCCCCCTGCACCTCACATCACTCTCCCCCCCTGCACCACACATCACTCTCCCCCCCTGCACCTCACATCACTCTCCCCCCCCTGCACCTCACATCACTCTCCCCCCCCTGCACCTCACATCACTCTCCCCCCTGCACCTCACATCACTCTCCCCCCTGCACCTCACATCACTCTCCCCCCCTGCACCACACATCACTCTCCCCCCCTGAACCTCACATCACTCTCCCCCCCTGCACCTCACATCACTCTCCCCCCCCTGCACCTCACATCACTCTCCCCCCCTGCACCTCACATCATTCTCCCCCCCTGCACCTCACATCCCTCTCCCCCCCCTGCACCTCACATCACTCTCCCCCTGCACCTCACATCCTTCTCCCCCCTGCACCTCACATCACTCTCCCCCCCTGCACCACACATCACTCCCCCCTGCACCTCACATCACTCTCCACCCTGCACCTCACATCACTCTCCCCCCCTGCACCTCATATCACTCTCCCCCCCTGCACCTCACATCATTCTCCCCCCCTGCACCTCCAATGACCCCACCTGCACCTCCAATGACCCCCCTGCACCTCCAATGACCCCACCTGCACCTCCAATGACCCCCCTGCACCTCCAATGAACCCCCTGCACCTCCAATGACCCCCCTGCACCTCCAATGACCCCCCTGCACCTCCAATGACCCCCCTTCACCTCCAATGACCCCCCCTTCACCTCCAATGACCCTCCCTTCACCTCCAATGACCCTCCCCTTCACCTCCAATGACCCTCCCCTTCACCTCCAATGACCCTCCCCTTCACCTCCAATGACCCCCCCCCTTCACCTCCAATGACCCCCCCTGCCCCTCCAATCACCCCCTGCACCTCCAATCACCCCCTGCACCTCCTGCACCTCCAATGACCCCCCCCCATGCACCTCCAATCACCCCTGCACCTCACATCACTTCCCCTGCACCTCACCCCCCTTCACCTCACCCCCCTGCACCTCACCCACCTGCAACTCAGCTCAATGCACCTCACCTCAATGCACCTCACCTCACCCCCCTGCACCTCACCCCCCTGCACTTCACCTCAATGCACCTCACCTCACCCCGCTGCACCTCACCCCCCTGCACCTCACTTCAATGCACCTCACCTCAATGCACCTCACCTCACCCCCCTGCACCTCACCCACCTGCACCTCACCTCAATGCACCTCACCTCAATGCACCTCACCTCACCCCCCTGCACCTCACCCCCCTGCACCTCACCTCAATGCACCTCACCTCACTCCGCTGCACCTCACCCCCCTGCACCTCACCCCCCTGCACCTCACCTCAATGAACTTTACCTCAATGCACCTCATCTCACCCCCCTGCACCTCACCTCAATGCACTTCACCTCAATGCACCTCACCTCACCCCCCCTGCACCTCACATCACCCCCCTGCACATATCCACGTTGGTAGCAGGGGGGAAAGCAGCCGCAGAAGAGCTCAGCTGGCTGTGACTTCCCCCTCCATCCCACGTTGCTAGCGGGGGGAGTGTTGGGGGAGCAGGGAGGGGGAGCGGGCCCTGCGCATGCTGGCCGGGACCGCGGGGAATTGCCGCCATTTTATTTTTTTTAAAGTTTTTTTTTTAAATTTATTTATTAAACTGGCCCCCGGCCGGGCTCATCGTGGCCGCACAGAGAGGCCAGGCAGGCCGCATGCGGCCAGCGGGCCATATGTTGTGCAGGCCTGATGTATACTGTAGTTCCTAATCATCTAGGTATTGGTCACTATTGATGGATAGACCATAACTGTCAGGCCAGTCATCGTAGGGACACCGTAAATACCCGAAATGGGGCTCCACCCGATGCGGATGGGCCACCAGGTAACGGTCCCCCTGAAAAGATCGTGCAGGCTGGAGGCGCCGACGCAGACGGTCGGTCGCTGTACCCCTGGCACCAATCTTAGGTAGCTGGGCTCTATCCTATGCGGGTAGGCCCAGACGGCCATGAAAAGGGGGACCTAGGGTGAACGGATGACGGGGCCGTGAGTAAGGGCCAGAGTGTCCATCACGGCGCAGAGTGTGTCTCCCGGTTGACGGTAGAATAGGGCGGGCAAGGGCTCCTCCCGCCGGAAGATACCGAGAATAGGGACGACAAAGGACTAAGTTTATGGCCAACAGTTATTTGATAGTATTGTTAAACAATAAAGCTGTGACCATTTTTACTTCCACAAAAAACTGTGTCGTCTAAGTTTGTATGGTGGGGTAAGCAAACCACGCGGTAGGCACTCTATGCCGTTATAGTTCTATCTTTTATAAAAAAAACCACTCTGGTTCTAATAGTGAACCCGGAGCACTAAGTCCTTAGTTGGAACCATCCAAAGGGACAACTATTTACAGACATAATAAAAAAAACTGCTTAGAAACTGCATATAGCGTGTCCACAGTATAGAAAATCTAGATATGGGGTCACTAAACACACATGGGGCGTACTGTAGAACTAATATTAGCTAGATGGTGGGGGGTTAAATTCTATACATAATGGTATAACAGATTTATATCAAATTGTATAAGTGGTCTATAGTATAGATACAGTATAGCAACCTGTGTCTACATATATACAAAGATAATATGTATTCCGTTAAATCTGATATCAATTGATTTGCAATATCACAGTAAAGAAACCCCCCATTATGATGTCACAATATATTCAATTGTGAAGATATAACGTCCACCAGCTAAGCCAATGTTACAGCAGTATAGTTCTTAAGATAGAAAAAGTTGCAAAATGCAACATCAAAGAGGCACATCATGTATGTCTTATGCCTCGAGGCATGGATCTACTGCCCGTATCCAATTATAGCCTTATTAGTTATTGTGTATCTATAATAGTTCTAGACACAGCTCCAAGGAGGCACATAAAATATGTTTTTAAACCCCGAGGCACGGGTCTATTGCCCGTATCCAGTTAAAGCCTCATTTGTTTATATTACCAGTAACCATTATAGTGTTAATTGATACTATTTTGCAGGATGTTGCCACATATTTATTTATTTATTTATTTATAAAATGTTTTACCAGGAAGTAATACATTGAGAGTTACCTCTCGTACACATATAGCCTGTCTGGGTAATATGCAATATATACGCTTGTCATGATAGAACAAACAGATAATAACGACGCCTAGATGAAACTAATATCACCTGAGTGATTACCCAATGATAGCCCAGCCCTCAGAGTCCAAGTAATATCCAAGGATGACTTGCTTGGTGTCTCACAACATGTGGGAGCAGAAAAAACAAATCATAGTGCAACACTGGAATGCAGGATAATAGGACAAACAAACACTAACAACACAAAACACATATAAACAGAATAGCTACAATAAAATTGATAACATTTAATGAAAAAATGAATGATGTAATAACAATGAAATCCCTTAAAATATAGGAAATACACTGATAAGGAGATCACTTCCGGAGGGTTAAAACTGAAAACCTACTCACAAGAAATAGATAATAAACCAGCATGTAGCAGCAACAGCTGCAAAAACCTCCGAATAGGATTCAGTGGAGAAGCATCACAGCGCACTTCAGACCTCCTGCGCTACCGCTGCGTGTCCTGCTGGCGCGATCACAGACCCGCTGTGGCCGTCGCCGTCGGGTTATGTGATGCGCATGCATCGTAGCTTGAAATCCTTGGTAAACACTGCGCATGTAGCGCTGCGATGAAAAAGTCTCTCCAAAGTCCTTGAGAACGCATAAGTGGCAAAATAAAGGCAATACAGCCCAGATATGGAAACACAAAAACAGCGCACAACGCAAATAGTGAAATATGTATTACATAAATATATTGAATAATAAATGTGTAAGTTCTGCGTACATCAGAATAGAATAAATTAGGCAGTGAGTGTGCTAACACACTAGTTACCACTCGATGACTGTTGGTGTGGAGGTAGTACCCTTGTTCCTCTCATAAGGTGCTTGTGGCAACTGCTGTTTTCTTGAACTCCTCTGTGAACACCTGTTCACGCCGTCATCCTCTCCCTACAGGACCGTCCTTTAGACCAGCTGGGCTCCTGCCTCGATCGTGGCCGTCAATGGGTCCCTCAGGGATTCCCTGAAGAAGTAGGTGTACTACGAAACGCGTTGGAAGATTAAGTGTCTATGGTCTGTGTGCCTTATATCAGATTTATTAGTCTTTTAGTCTTTTAGATTTATTAGTCTTTTGTGAGTTTTTTTGCATTGCTACTGCATCCACTATAGTGCTTACTAGGTGGCACTTCTGGGTCTGTGATAGAGTGTGCAATACACTCCAGCCGACGGATCCGGAGTCGCGGACATTGTGACGTCATTTCGTGGCGTCCCGCCAAGAAGCGGCGGTGTGCAGCGCTGTAACTCAGCCTGCAGCTAACAGACTTTCCCTCCCGGTGTGACGACTTGGAGAAGGATACCCTAACGGCTTCACCAGCTATTCTGGACATTTGCCGAAATCCCTGAGGGACCCATTGACGGCCACGATCGAGGCAGGAGCCCAGCTGGTCTAAAGGACGGTCCTGTAGGGAGAGGATGACGGCGTGAACAGGTGTTCACAGAGGAGTTCAAGAAAACAGCAGTTGCCACAAGCACCTTATGAGAGGAACAAGGGTACTACCTCCACACCAACAGTCATCGAGTGGTAACTAGTGTGTTAACACACTCACTGCCTAATTTATTCTATTCTGATGTACGCAGAACTTACACATTTATTATTCAATATATTTATGTAATACATATTTCACTATTTGCGTTGTGCGCTGTTTTTGTGTTTCCATTTCTTAGTGTGTTGGGGGGTGCGGAGCCACCCCCACCCCTTTTTATAGCAGCAGACGCCATCACCAATCACGGTTATATATTTTATTTATTTCCACTGTGGTTTATTGTGGACTATATACTGTGCTACAATATTAACATCAAAGGTTAACGGGCACTGCACCGCATCACTTAGAGGTTTATTAGTTGCGCATGGTTTATTTATTTTTTCTATCACAGCCCAGATATAACTTTGCCAAGTCCACAAGTGTGATCAGCTCAATGTAGAAAACCACCCTACGTGTTTCATGACACTCGGTCACTTCGTCAGGGGCATGATGGGTAATGAGAGCACAGCCTTATATATATATACTCATGTAATATCAATAAAACAATTAACACAATAAACAATTATCCAATAATAGATCAGTTAAGGGCTATTCTGTTACAAACAGACAGAAACACAAACAGATAACAACAAATGACATGCACAAATACACAGAACAATAAAAAATCATACAATACCAGTGGTGCAATAAAATAAATGGAAGAGAATAGTTAGAAGGAGCCCT
Source organism: Ascaphus truei (assembly GCF_040206685.1). Classification (NCBI taxonomy): domain Eukaryota; kingdom Metazoa; phylum Chordata; class Amphibia; order Anura; family Ascaphidae; genus Ascaphus; species Ascaphus truei. The sequence goes on along the minus strand of NC_134483.1, from coordinate 159,704,129 downwards.
ATATGTACCAAAGCAAGCAATCAAAGGTCACAGATCAGATTAAGCTCATTTGCAATAGTAACACTCTAATCTCTCTAATAGGAAATTACTGACCTATAAAGAGTACCAAAATAAAAATTGTCTAAAAGGACACAGATAAAAAAGTGGATAAAACTCAACTTACTAAAAATGCCCCAGATCAAAATCAATGTTTAGGCCCAAAGGGAACAAAGTTTTAACTCATAAATCCAATAGAATTCCCTTCTACTAATACCATTGATCATATATCCACCCCTCCAGTTTCCTGAATAGCCTGGCACACCAGACCTGCGGGGTTTTGCTGGTGGTGTACCAAAAAATGATGTGACACACTATGAGTTGTGAGCCCTCTCTTAATATTATATACATGCTCATAGATGCGTCTCTGGTACGATCTCCCTGTACGTCCTACATATTGTAGTCCGCAGGGGCATCGTAATAGATAAATGACAAATGTAGAATGACAGTCAAAATATGACCGAATATTATACACCTGTTTAGTCACATTAGAAGCAAATGTGATCTGATTGGTGCTACTGTATATCTGCATGCCGTACATGTGGTACAGATAAAAAAAAACCTTACCTCTACAGGTTGTCCCTCTTTTAATACCTATATTAGGGCAACTGGGGGCTAATCTTGCTTTTAAATTTGGTGCCTTCCTAAAAATGATGGAGGGCTTAGGTGGAAGGATTTGCACAAGATCAGTATCCCTCAACAGGATAGGCCAATATTTAGACAGAACTTGTCTAATCTTAGGCGCCATTGCGTTATATTGGGTAGTAAAAGAGACCAGATTATTGGATCTTAACTCTGGTCTTTCCTTACACTCCAAAGGACTAGATCTGTCAACCTGCTGTATCTCCAACCACGGCAGTGTTTCACCATCTCCCAAAGATTCACAAATCACTTGTCTCCCCTCCTTGGAGACCCATTATATCTAGTATTGGGTCTTTGGGGGATGGTGTTTCACGCTATGTTGATCGGTTTTTACAACCCCTGGTGAGGTCCTTACCATCCTTCATTCTGGATAGTGGGGACCTCCTGAAACATATCAGCCAAATTTCGTGGAAACGCAATATGATTTGGGTCACACTAGATGGGACATCCTTGTACACAATGATCCTACATGAGCATGGGTTGACAACTGTTCGCTATTTTCTTTCATGCACAGATATATCACCTGCACAAACCCCTTTTTTATTGGAATCTATTCGTTTTCTTCTCACTCATAATTTTTTTCTTTTTGATGGGGTTCACTATCTCCAAACACGTGGAACAGCAATGGGAACGAGTTTTGCTCCCTCCTACGCCAACCTCATCGGAGATAAAGATAAAGCGCACCATGCGAGAAACGCGTTAGAGGTTTCTCTTTTTAATTAGTTTATGTCTCATTAAATTTTTGTTATTTTTTCATTTGGCCTCCAATTCTCCTTCTTTTTTGCTGTGCTCCTAGTTTTCCTTTTTCACCAACAACTGAAGACCGCTGCAGTAAAGGCCTGGCAAAGCATCACAAAGGAGGAAACCCAGCGTTTGGTGATGTCCATGCGTTCGAGACTTCAAGCAGTCATTGCCTGCAAAGGATTCTCGACAAAGTATTAAAAATGAACATTTTATTTATGATTGTGTTAATTTGTCCAATTACATTTGAGCCCCTGAAATAAGGGGACTGTGTATGAAAATGGTTGCAATTCCTAAACGTTTCATACGGTATTTTTGTTCAACCATTTGAATTAAAGCTGAAAGTCTGCACTTCTATTGCATCTCGGTTGTTTCATTTGAAATCCATTGTGGTGGCATACAGAGCCAAAATTATGAAAATTGTGTCAGTGTCCAATTATTTTCGGACCTAACTGTATGTGTTTTGTGTTGTTAGTGTTTGTTTCTCCTATTAGTCTGCATTCCAGTGTTGCACTATGATTTGTTTTTTCTGCTCCCACATGTTATGAGACACCAAGCAAGTCATCCTTGGATATTACTTGAACTGTGAGGGCTGGACTATCATTGGGTAATCACTCAGGTGATATTAGTTTCATCTAGACGCCGTTATTATCTGTTTGTTGTATTTCTGTTGGTGATCTGTATGGGTCATTTATATCAGGCTGCCAAGTCCTTTATTCAAGGTTTTGTAAGTATTTTTAGTAGTTCATCACTAAATACTATTCAAGCATTAGCGCTTTTTATATACAATTTTCTTTTTTTCACTTGTCATAATAGGCTACAACTACAGATAATACTTCCATCAACAGTTGATATTGTTATCCCATATCTGTCCCTGGTATACTGGGGTTTAATTATTGTTAATATAACAATAATTAATACAAAGATAGTAAATAACTAGCAATCCAAATTAGTTAAAAAAAAGAAAGGAGGGGAGGTAAAGTGTATTCAAATGAAGGGGGAGACGAAGTCTTCATTCAACCCTTGCGGGGATAGTGTCCCTAGATTGTAAATCCAGTGGGATTCTTTTTGTAACACCTCCTTATCCCAGTCCCCCCCTCTCGAACTTCTTGGTATCGATTCAATCTCCATAAACTTTAAACCAGAGACATTCCCTAGATGAGCCTGATGCTTATGATTGGCCAAGGGTGTGTGCCTATGGTTGCGAATATCTCCCAGATGCTGAAGTACTCTGTGGCGTAACTGCCTAGTGGTTTTGCCCACATATTTTTTTTTTACGGCAGACGCAGATTGCCAGATACACAACGCCAACCGTTCTGCAATTAATAAACTGCCTGATTTTATCACAACTGTCATTCTAATTCTGAAACGTTTTAGTAGGGAAGGAACATTGGCAGGCTTTGCAGCCTTGGCACTTGAAATTACCCACTGACCGATTAGCTAGCCAAGTACTCTTAGTCGAACGGACAAAGTGGCTATGGACCAAACGGTCTTTAATGTTCATCACCCTTCTACTTACCAAAGTAGGTTTATTTCGAAGTACTTTGCTTAAGTCTTCATCCTCTTCATCCTCAAATAGAATGTACCAATGCCTACTTAGTATGTTAGAAATTTGAGGCCACTGATTATTGAAAGTTCCTATGAATCGTATAAGTTGTTGTTCAGATTCTTGATCTATTTTATTAGCAAGAAGGTCAGCACTGTCAGTATATTTGGCCCTGTTATAGTCTTTTTTTCACTGACCGTTTGCTATAGCCCCTCTCTAGGAAACTTTGCCTCATTAAGTTGGCCTGATGTTCAGATTCTTGATCAGACGAGCAATTTCTTTTTTCCCTTAAAAATTGGCCTACTGGGTATCAGGGGGTGGTATTGGAGAAAAGGATTGGGGCATTGCTCAGTAATCATTTCAGCTTGAGAAGGATTTGGCGGGAGTAGAGTTAACTTTGAGGGGGGCAGAGGGACTCAGTCAGTATTGGCTCCTGGTGGTGAGGTGTCAGACATCATAAGTAGACATTTGGGGAAGGCGGTACAGTTTAGGCGGCCAGAATGGTGATGACCTTCTGTGTGGTGTGTTTTGTGTCAAGCAGCGTGGGCGGTGAGTGGCGATGTGGGCACAAGCTGAGGGTATCCCTCAAGCTCTTGATTAATGGTAGCAGAGCAATCTGGATGGGTCCCTAGTTGGGATACATTTTTATATTTATCATGTTGTGTGAAAACATTGTTACAGTATTATAATAAAGTTGTCACCTGTTTTTGTTCCTTCCTTCTATGGATTGGTTATTGAGGAAACGGGGGGAGGGGAGCAGCTCGAGGTGTGGTTAAGTCATGTACTTGAGCAACAAAGGAGAGGAAATTCTGCTCAGCACACTCAGAGGTGGTGTGTGATAGTGAGTTAACTCAAGTCCCCAGCAGGGCAGGTGCACAACTATAGGTAGATATATAATACTATTGAAATGAACAGACACAAAGATACCTACCTATTCATGACATGGACTCAAAGTTAAAGTAAACTAATATATATATATTTTTTAAAAGAGCTAATGTGTATAATAATGAACCTAAAAATTAACTTTTTTTTTTTTTTACCAATCTTTTTTTCCTTTATTGGGAGCATATATAAAAAGTTACAAACAGTAATAACAGTCAGGTCAGTACAGAAAGATTAGAAGTCATAGGCACATGACTGTGAGATACATGAGATGCACCAACAAATCATTTTCCGTGTTTGTGTTGGAATAGGGGGGAGACGAAGGAGGGGAAGATAGATGGGGCGACAGGAGGAGAGGGGGGGAGGTTGGAGGTGGAGAGGGGGGGGTGGTGGGACAGGTAGTCTCCGAACGAGCCCGGCCATGGTTCCCACGTTTTATAGAATTGGGGCATTCTCTGTTTCAGCATGGCTGTGAGCCTTTCCATATTCATGACTGCGTTTATCCTGTTCACAATTGTCCTTCTGGAGGGAGCTTTTATTTGTTTCCAGGCCGCCGCAACTGAGCATCTGGCTGCCGTTAGTATAGCAGATATCAGTCTGGCTAATGGGGCGGGGATGTCTTCTATTGGTTTCCCCAGCACGTATGTCAGAGGGTCCAGGGGAACCTCCAGTCCTAGAGTTTCGTATATGAGTCTTTTGGGCCAAAACTTCTAGATCTCTGGGCATGACCACCAGATATGGGCCATGTCACCCTTTTGACCACATCCTCTCCAGCACAAATCATCCGTGCCGGGGAAGATCTGGCTCAGTCTACTCGGGGTCAGGTACCATTGAAATAGTATTTTATAGATGTTTTCTTTTGTGATGGAGCAAATTGACGTTTTGGAAGCTGCTTCCCAGACATCCTCCCAGTCCTCAAGGTCCATTTGTGTGTTTAGATCCGCGCACCATTTTTGCATATAGGTATGGGAAGGTGGGGGGTGGGAGGCCTCGATTATCATGTAAATTTCAGAGATTAGTCCTCTCTGGTATTCGCCTTTTCGGCAGAGGGACTCGAATCTAGTCCGTAGAGGGAATTTGGAAGTTTGGGACAGAGCTCCAAGGAAATGCCTTAATTGCAGGAATTCGAAAATGGGGAGGTTGGGGGCTAAGAATTTAGTTTTGAGCTCTTGGAAGGACAGAGCTTCGTCATTCTTCAGCAGATCTGCAACCATTCTAATATCTAGGTCCTGGAATTGACCAAATTGGGTACGGGAGCACCCAGGTGGGAATTCTGGGTTTCCGAATATGGGGATGAGTTGGGAGGGGGATGAAGCTAGGCCATATTTCCCTTTGTTTTTGATCCAGGTGGACCACGTGCATTTCATCGCCCCAAGCTCCAATTTTTGGGGTCTTTTTTCTCTATACGCCTGTGACCAGAGCAAAACCGGGAGGGGGGTGGGGGATGCGTGGTGGAACTCTATTGCCAGCCAGCAGTTGGAGTTCGGGGGATTATTCCAAACCACTGCTTGTCTCAACTGGGCTGCCTGATAGTATCTGACCATGTCTGGGGCCCCCAAGCCCCCTCTTGTCTTTGAGGACAGGAGCACCGATCTCGGGACCCTGGGTTTGCGCTGTCTCCACACGAAGCGTAGAATATGGGAATGTATGTTCCTTAGTTCCGCTAATGGGATTGGTACTGGGAGTGTTTGGAAGTAATATAGTAGGCGGGGGAGGATATTAATTTTAACGGACACAATTGTACCAAACCAGGATATCTGGTGGGAGTTCCAAGCATCCAAGTCTCTTTTGATTTGATCAAATAGGGGTGGGTAGTTAGTTCGATATAGAGAACTATATGAGTTAGTTATTTTTATTCCTAAGTATTTTATGTGGGAAGTGTTCCATTTATATTTATAATTTGATTGCATTAGTTTCCAAATGGGGTCTCGGAGGGATTGGTTAAGTGCTTCGGATTTGTCTGTGTTTATCTTGTAATCTGAGACCTGGCTAAATTGGTCTAGTAGTTTCTGTAGGTTGGGGAGGGAGATATGTGGATCGGCAAGGGTCAATATAACATCATCAGCGAAAAGTGAGATTTTATATTCTATATCAGTGATCGTTATGCCTTTGCTGCTTGGTTCACCTCTGATTTGGGCCGCTAGGGGTTCAATCGAAATAGCAAATAATAGGGGGAAAAGGGGGCAACCCTGTCTGGTTCCGTTTTTTATTGGGATTGGGTTTGCCTGTCCGCCTGGGAGTTTCAGGTATGCGGTGGGATTCTGATATAGGGCATGAACTCCCTCTAGGAAGGGGCCTGTGAAACCAAATTTAATCATAGTTTGGTCAAGAAAAGTCCATTTGATACGATCAAATGCCTTCTCTGCGTCAAGGCTTAGTATCATGGCTTGGAGTTTATTGAGATGCACGTGGTCAATAATGTCAATGATTTTGCGGGTGTTGTCAGAGGCCTGTCTTCCTGACACAAAGCCCACTTGGTCTATATGAATTAGTCTGGGGAGAATAGGGTTTAGTCTGTTTGCAAGGATCTTGCTGAAGAGTTTAAGGTCTGTATTAAGCAGGGAGATCGGTCTGTAATTACCGCATTGTAGTGGGTCCCTTCCTTCCTTATGGATAATGGGTAGGTTGGCAGCCGAAATTGTGCCTGGGATCGGTGCTCCCTCTAGGAAGGAGTTGAACGTATCGATTAGGTAAGGGGAGAGGGATGCTGTGAATTTTTTATAGTAGGCGTTGGATAAGCCGTCTGGGCCTGGTGTTTTGGCTATTTTAAGAGAGCTTATGGCTTGGGTAAGTTCCTCTTGTGAGATTTTTTGGTTCAGGGTCTCGAGCTCCTCCTTAGTTAGAGAAGGTAGATTACACCGAGCCAGGTATTGTGAGGCTAACTCGGTACTATCCTTCTCCTGGTTATGGGGGTGAAGATTGTACAGATCTTCATAGAAGTTCGCAAACTCCTGAGCGATTTCTTTCTCAACATAGGAAATCTGGCCACTTTTTGTGCGGATCTTCGTGATTTGGGCTTTCGCCTTTATACCTCTAAGTTTTGAGGCCAGGAGTTTATCTGCCTTGTTACCCTTGTCGTAGAACCTTTGATTGGTCCATTTTAGTGTTCTCTCTACCTCTTCGAGCTGGGATAGTTTTAGCTCCGTTCTTGTTTTGTCAAGTATTCTAAATAATCTTTTGGAGGGGGTCTTTTTATGTTGTTGCTCTAGGGCTGAGATCTTATCCGTCAGTGCGTTCTGCATTTTAAGTTTCATTTTTTTCTTATGGGAGGCCAGCGAGATAAGATCTCCCCTAATGGTAGCTTTGTGTGCTTCCCAGAGCGTTGCCGCTGCTGAGACAGAATCTCTGTTTATTTCAAAGAATGAGCTTAGTTTTTGTTTGATTGAATCCACTATCTGCGGATCGTTGAGAAGAGAGTCATTGAGTTTCCACTTATATGCGGAGCTCTTAACAAAGGGCAGGGAGAGGGTCAGTTCGACGGGGGCGTGATCGGACCATGTGATTGGGCCTATATTGGAGTGGGAGGATGCCTGGAGAACATTTGAGGTGCCTAGAAAATAGTCGATCCGCGAGTAGGACTGATGCGGAGCTGAGAAGAACGTGTAGTCCCTCTGGCCTACGTGATGTGCCCTCCATATGTCTATAAGAGAGAGGTTTTGGCTTTTTTCTGAGTTTGGGCGGTATGGGTAGTTGTGGGCATTGTGGATTTGTCGTGGTCTGGAGAGAGGACCATATTAAGGTCTCCAACCACTAGTAGAGAAGAAAGAACGGATTGGTCTAGGGAGTCAAGCAGGCTTTGGAGGAATTGGGCCTGGTTTTCGTTGGGGGCATATACATTAATGATGGTGATCGGGGATCCCGACCGGGTGCCCTGTAGGAGCAAGTATCTTCCCTTGGGTCTCTAGTTATTTTAGTGGGGGCGAAGGGGACATTGTTTTTTATCAGTACAGCAACTCCTCTCTTTCTGTTAGGGGATGAAGCGAAAAAGGCTTGTGGGAAGGCCTGCTTGAACGTGTTAGGGGGGTCATTTGAGATAAAGTGTGTTTCTTGAATGCAGATAATGTCGCCTTTGGTTTTCCTAAGTTCTTGGAGTGCTAGTTTACGTTTTTTAACTGAGTTGAGGCCCTTAACATTAAGGGAGATCATTTTAATTGATGACATTATTTGAACTTTTTGTTCCCAGAGTTAAATACTCTGGGCCCCGTGTGTTTCCCATGACGGGGGTAGGTTGGCTCTCTGAAGGGGGGGGGGGGTAGAGGAGGCTCATGCGGACTTCACTGGGGTCCTTATGGATGGGAGAGGCCAGAGAGTGGGGGGGAGGGCGGGGGAGGGCGGGGGAGGGGGGCTGGGTGGGGGGGGGAGAAGACACATATGGGGAAGAAAAGATGCGGGCTTTCCGAGAGCCCAATAGAGATTTCCTTTGGCACCGTGGTGGCAAAGGAAGGGGGTTCAGAACCCCTGGAGATCCTTCCGGGGCGCCAATCATGGGGCGCGGCCAGGGTGGGAGGTCCGGCACCCTCCAAATTTGAACCAAATAGGGAATCTGCTTATAGCAGGGGGAATAACGTAGGGAAACTAGGGACATTTCTGTCGAGGGGTGTGTAAGTTGCGAGGGGAGAACGATAACACTTTGAACATATTAACCTTTATAAACCACTGTGCTGGGGGCTGGGGTGGGGGGTGGCTATGGGAGATAGGGGGGAGGGGGGGCGGGGTGGGGGGAGGGAGGAATAGAGGGAGGGGGATGGGGGGGAGGGGGTAGGGAGGGTGCAAGGGGGGGAGATAGGGAGGGGGGAGGGTAGGGGGTAGGGGAGGTGGAAGGGGGGGGAGATGGGGAGGGGAAGAGAGGGGGAGTATGGGAGGGGTAGGGGGGGTGGGTGGGAGGGAGATGGGGAGGGGAAGAGAGGGGGGTGGAGGAGATAGGTGCTCTTGGGAACATGGCATTAGAACAAGTACATCACATTTTCTACACTGCACAATCAACATGGTATTCTTCTCCTTTATCGTCTGTTTGAGAGATAATCCCATACACTGGGTTGCGCACATAAGCGCGGAGGTGTACTCAGGGTGTCCCTTTTACACATATTTTTATTTTTTATTTTTAAAAAAATGTTTTACCAGGAAGTAATACATTGGGAGATACCTCTCGTTTTCAAGTATGTCCTGGGCACAGAGTTATAAAAAATACATGAAAGTTCACATTAAATTTCCGAACCAGCGCTAAAAGACATATGATTAGAGCATAGCTGAAACTCAGTTAGCCGTACATATTTAACATTTTGCTATACTTCTGTGGAAAGCTTTGGGGGGGGGGGGGTCAAACCATTGGGTGCGGGAGTATGGAAGGTAGCGGGGGGGTTGGGTTTGTGGAGTGGGGGGGGGGAGAGGGGCAGATTTGAGATATACGACCTTCCCTCAGGGGCTGTTGGAGAGGGGTATAAGTCCACCGCCCCGGGGTTCCGAGCTTGCGTAGCAGCTGTTAGTTCTGGGGGGATTCTCTACTGCTGTGTCCGGGCTGCTGACTGGAAACAAATTTCCCAGCGAAAACGCGGTCTTAGTGTGTGCTCTACTCAGCGACTCTGATCAGAGATGATCCTCATTCTCCAGGTCCCCATGGATCGCTGTGCGGTGAGGAGCGCTGGCTGGCGGTCTTTCGCTGTTCCATGTCTGTCGCTGTGGAGGGAGGGTAGGTCTCATGGGGCGCTTTCCCTTCGGCAGTTCCTCGGGAGGGATCCGACGCGACAGGGCGACGGCGGCCGAACGGGATGTAGTGTGGTAAGTCCGGGTGCGGTGGGGCGAGGTGAAGCAAGGCGGGGGAGGGGAGATGGGGGGGGTTGGGTAACGCGGACAGTTTTGGTCGGGGTTGTGCCACTGTGTGGGGAGGGAGGGGGGGAAGTACCAGCCACTAACGGGTTGTCTTTTTAACCGCTCACGGGGTGGAGCAGGGATGCCTTGAAAAAGGTGAGTAGATTACTGGGTATGGGGGTGCTCATATGAGGGAGCGGGAAGATGGGCCATCTGACACTTAGCTGGATGGTGGTAGGCTCAGTGGGTCCTCTGGTTGGCGAGTCACTCGGAAGCTCGTGGGGTCTCCGCAGACTCTGGTAGTGCCATGGCGTGAGGGGGACGGTCCTCCTCCCGTGGGGGAGTAATGCCGAGGGCCTTTAGAAAGTCCTTGGCGTCCTCCGGATCAGAGATGGTGAAAAATCTGCCATTCCTGGGCACTATTAATTTGAAGGGGAAGCCCCAACGATATTTAACTCCCCGATCTCGTAGGAGAGTTGTGAGGGGCTTCATCTCCTTTCTCTTCATGACCGTGGTCCTGGATAAGTCACTGAAGATCTGGATGGTGTAGTTGTCCACTTGAACATATCCTGCTCTTCTCATGGCCGCCATTATCCTTTCCTTTGCGGTATAGACATGGAATTTCACAATCACGTCCCTAGAGCGATTTGGGTCTGGGGATTTTGGTCCCAGGGCCCTGTGTGCCCTATCAAGCTGGAGGTCGTGCTCAGACAACTCAGGGACCATGTTGAGGAATACTTTCTTGAGGTATGTTTGGATAGATTCTGGTGGCACTGACTCAGAGATGCCTCTGAAGCGCAGATTTTGCCTTTGGTCACGGTTTTCGTGGTCCTCGAGGGTGCTTACTATTTAAAGTTGGTGCCAAAGACACAGGGAGATAAATTGACTTGCAGTGACACTGCTGCTAATATACTCCTTCATTTGAGCTTGATTTTCAAAGGAACAAAAGCAGCCGAATTGTCACTTTACACATGGTTATATTTGTTAATGTTTAAGGAGCCAGTTATACTGTATAATTATTAAGAAAATGTTGTTTTTGGTAAACTACAAGAATTGTACCTTTAATAAATTCTGCTATTTAACATCCTAACATCCTGGTGACGCGTGGCACGTTAGATGAGGAAAGAAATCCCCACAGAGAAGATAACAACATCACGAAGCCTATTTCATAACATCTGCTTTTTTATGACTCACTTCCCATGACTATGAGCAAAAAACACCTAAAGATTTCCTTGGAAATCTATGTAAAAACCCTATATAAAATGCAGGGAGTTACTGTTTACCCACTCCCACTGTTTACACAGAAATATCCTATATCTTTCACTTTACCTCCCACACAGATTTCAGATCTAATTTGCAAGTTCCAGTAAACATGAGTTGACACATGGCTGATTTGCTTATCTTGCATTTTATACACGTAGGACGACTAGTTACATGTCTGTAGCTGAGCGGCTCCTCTATCAGGAACAGAACTGTAAGGGGACACATTTTGTTAGCAGAAATACAGTATTACCAGTGGATATTTGTTAATATGCAGGTGATAGTGTGGACACATAAAGCAAATAGTTATTTAACAGGGCTCAGCCTTGGTAAACTTGTTCCCCATTCACGTGACCTTTAAATGTACAACTCCTGTTAATAAACAATGCTAATGTGAGACCTGGCTTATGGCAACGATTTGGCTGCTTCAATTTCTGTGAAAATTGAGAAATATTTTCTTTTTATTGAAGACTCTGATTGGGGAAATACTTATCAATGACATTTTTTCTCCATGCTCACTCCCCCCTGTCTCTGTCAGAGGACCTATACATGTAAGGGAGAGATAGATCAAGGGGCATGAAGGTGCAAGCTCATATTCAACAAATAGTGGCATCACACAGAAAGGAGTAGCTAGAGCAGTGGTCTCCAATCTTTTTGTGCCCAATGGTGCACTTGAGAATTCAGGAGAGAGTGGCAGGCACCAACCAATTAAAACGCATGCACACATGCACACACCTTCTTTGGGGGGAAGGCTCTAGTGCCGCGCCGGACCCCCTCATGGATGCGGAAGTTGGGCCCCACAGTGAGGCACACAGCAGCTATTGGCAGCACTGTGGCGAGCTTCTCACTGGCAGCCAGCGAGCTACCGGTAGCTCATGATAGACGTGTTGGACGTCGTATTATTAACTTGTTGGCCAGTCAGTCATGGGAGCCTACAAAAGGTTTGGCGGGGGACCCTGAGCTACATGATATCAAAACAGAGTTACGACTACCATGTTTAAAAACTAATTTTAAATCAAATATTTATTAACTACTTCCTGGTACACACAAATACAAAGGCACACTTACAACAGGAAGTGTTAAAATAGCGTTTGTGAATAAGTGATATCACCGCCAGCATGTCCACTTCCACATATCAGTCCTTAGAGAAAAACCCACAGCGTGGGTTTGTATGTTTGATCAGCTGGACACTTTATCCAAAATAAAAGTGGAGCAGCCTGAGTCCTGTTGCAGGGAAGTAATGCGGAAGTCCTCGCGGTCTCAGAAGTGCTCTGAGTCTGGTCCAACACCACCAGACTCTGCGTGATTGCGTAATCGTCGGGACCTTACGCGTTTCGTCACTACCCTGCGACTTTTTCAAAGGCTTTATGGGAAGTTGAGTCCTAGTGGGATTTAAATACCCCAATGTTGCTAGGCAACGTATAAACAGGAAGTGATACACCAATCCACAAAATGTCTGACTATATCAAATGAATCTGCTTAATTCATATAAGCTATAAAATCCTTACAATTAAGAAATATAATACAAGCAAATATAACAATGAAGGTACAGACAAACAACCAAAATCTAAAAAACAAATATATTCAATACATAGGAAATAAAAATCGGATAGTAAGTTCGATAAAATAATACAAAATGCACACATATCATGACATAACATAACAAATGTAACAACAAACTATACATCCAATAAAAAATATTGTTTAATACTGTATAAATAAATCTAATCGACTACAAATTCTAATAATCAAAACTATGGAGCTGTACAATCATGAATCCTGGAAGATAACTACAGTAGTTGAAATTTGCAAAATATCTTCTCTAAATCATTAAAAAAAGATTAATGGAATCATTCAAAGATCATTAAATTAGATAGTGGTCGTTACCACACTTGAGTTGACATTGAGTTGACATTCAATTTGCTGGAAAATCAAATAACGAAGGGAGACAGGGAAAACAAGAGGGGATCTACATAAACAGACACATCAAAAAAGTAGATATATATGTGTGTATATATATATATATATATATATATATATATATATATATATATATATATAAGACACACAGATGAAAAGAACATAGACAATCCCCTTAGTAGCACTCAAAATTACACCTAAATGGTGTAATTTAGAGTGCTACTAAGGGGATTGTCTATGTTCTTTTCATCTGTGTGTCTTATATAGTTTTCACTATCCCCTAGCACCATCAGGTCCTATTTAATTTATATACTGACTTTAATTGGGGTATATATTTTATTTTACCCTTATAGTTAGTTTTATTAAAGGGCTTGAGTTAACCTTATATATTATGTGTTGAGCAACTTCTCCTTTTGTGTGTTCTATATATATATATATATATATATATATATATATATATATATATATATATATATATATATATAAACAAAAAATTTTTTTTAAATATATGACAGCGCCCCTATTAACCACACCTGTACCGTTGCAAAACAAATCCTACACTGCAGAACCATTTTTTTGATCTAGATATGAAGTATAGATCATTAACCATCATGATTCATCCCTTCCATTGTCATTTTAATATGATAATTAAAATTTTAATAATACATTAATGCTAACAAAGCGTATAAATATATAAATAATATGGTATGATTTTATTATTGGATTTATCTAATTCATTGTTTGATTTTTATTAACAAAGTTATAGCAAATAGTATTAATTTATAGTCAGTACTCAAGGTTTTCGATAATATGTGTTGTTTATATCATTTGTTCATTTTTATTGTATTTTTAAATATTATGTTAAACTTGTTATGTACATAATTCATGCTGTCTATATATAACTTTATCATTCATTTATATATATATATATATATATATATATATATGTCCTTTTTAAGTTCTGCCATTTGGCCAAACACCTAGCACAGATGATCTTAATATAAATGTAATTGATTTGAATTGACTGATATTTACATACTTTATTGGATCGGACCACTTTAAATAGTCAGTCAACTCAATCAGTGTTTATCCCCTGATGAAATCCGCTGAGACGGATGAAACGCGTAGGGTCACGTGGTACAGGAACTACGGTGGCCGAACAGCCCAGGCTCCAGAGCAAAGACATCAGTCCAGGAGTACCCTGCAACACAATCGGTGGAAGATTGAATGCAGCCAGAACTACCTACTATTCCAACTGAGGTGAAAGAGAGAGGTTATACCGGCAGCACATCCCACAGCAGAGCTGATTTACAGCGGCAGCTGTCCAACCTTTTTTTGAACAAATCTATTGTATCTGCCATCACAGTCTCCATGGGTAATGAATTCCACATTTTAACTGCCCTTACTGTAAAGAACCCTTTCCTTTGTTGCTGGTGAAATTTCCTTTCCTCTAACCTTAAGGGATGGCCCAGAGTCCTTTGTACTGCCCTGGGATGAATAGTTCTTTTGAAAGCTCCTTGTATTGTCCCTGAATATATTTGTATATAGTTATCATATCCCCTCTTAGACGCCTCTTTTCTAATGTAAATAAATCTAATTTAGCTAGCCTCTCCTCATAAGTTAGAATGTCAATTCCCTTTATTAATTTGGTGGCTCTTCTCTGCACTCTCTCTAGTTCCATAATGTCTTTTCTTAGGATTGGTGCCCAAAATTGTACTCCATATTCAAGGTGTGGTGTTACTAATGCTTTGTAAAGGGGCATAATTATGTTTACTTCCCTTCCATCCATTGCCTGTTTGATGCAAGATAAGATCTTGTTTGCCTTTGCAGCTACTGCATGACATTGGGCACTATTGCTAAGCCTGCAGTCTACAAGCACTCCTAAATCCTTCTCCATCAAGGATTCCCCCAATATATCTCCATTTAATTTGTAAGTCGCCTTTTTATTCTTGCATCCCAAATGCATAACCTTACATTTATCTGTATTAAACCTCATTTGCCATTTACCTGCCCACGTTTCCAGTCTCTCCAAGTCCTTCTGAAGAGAAATTACATCCTGCTCTGATTCTATTACCTTACACAATTTAGTATCATCAGCAAAGATGGAGACTTTGCTCTCGATCCCAACCTCAAGGTCATTAATAAACAAGTTATAAAGCAGGGGTCCCAGTACCGATCCCTGAGGTACTCCACTCACGACTTTAGCCCAACCTGAAAAAGTTCAATTTATGTCCTTTCACCAGTTTTCAACCCAGGTGCATATATTATTACTGAGTCCAACTTTCTTTATTTTGTACACCAACCTCTTGTGTGAAACCATATCAAAAGCCTTTGCAAAATCTAAGTAGACCACATCAACTGCATTACCCTGGTCTAAATTCCTACTTACCTCCTCAAAGAAACAAATAAGGTTAGTTTGGCAAGATCAATCCTTCATAAATCCATGCTGACTATTACTAATAATTTTGGTTTCCATTAGGTATTCCTGAATATTATCCCGTATTAAACCTTCAAGTAGTTTCCCTACTATTGAAGTCAGGCTTACAGGTCTGTAATTATCCGGGTGTGATCATAACCAACGTTTCGGTCCTACACACGGGACCTTTCTCAAGGTGATATATATGTGTATATATATATATATATATATATATATATATATATATATATATATAATTTGATTCATTGTCCATAGGTGAAAACATAATGCTTCCATATCATATGGAACAATATTGATGTCAATAGTGTGTGCATATATGGACATCCGCATGTATGTGTACATGCAGATGCACACAGAAGCACACTCCTATATATATAGTTCAATATACATGTGGTTATATGCAAATCCATATACGTGAATGTGAAGGAAAACAAACAAATACCAACGTGACATGGCTCAAGTGAAGGATATTTTGTATATATAATAATATCTAAATAATTAAATTTAGAAGAGTGTCTCAAAACGTTATGTTACGCTAAGGGATTCGGGTATTCAATTGGGGTGACAATTAGCATTTGGGTTCTTGGATTCATTGAGTGCCGCTCACGCTGGTTTACCAACTAGGATACCACACCCTGTACCCTCCCCGAATCAAGATTATACTCCCGGCATCACACAGGAACAACCACCTTTACATTACAAACATCACATCTGTATACAGTCTTTAGCACCACGCATTATACTTTTCCTAAAGTGAGACTCAACAATGTTAAGCTCACCAGTCGAATCCTCATTTGTAGATGGTGTGAGATGTAAGTGTAATCAAGATTGCCTATTGCATTAACTATTGATTGAGTGGGGGGGGGGGTCCAGACTCAGCCAGAGGGCCATCAATGCATCAATATGAAGATTGTCTTGTGTGTTGAATAAAGCTGGTGGTGTAGCCTTCATATCTTGAATATTAAAGTGTCTTGTCAGAGTGATTTTCCTGTTAAAATTATTCAAGTCTACAAATAAATTGAAAGCATTTGGAGCAGTGCTGGGTGAGAATGAAAGACCCATCTCAAGTAAAGATTGTTGATATATGGATAACTAAAAAGTGTACAAATTAAAAATACCAGTGGTCTCGGGTAAAGCAATTAATCGTCTTCTGTTCTCCTTCTTCTTCTGTACAGCTCTTCCTGCTCTAACTCCTCTGCTCCTCTTTTTTCCCAGAAGAGTGGGTTTCTTGGGAGACTCACAATCCAACAAAGAATATTGTTTCTCTTTCGATTTCCTCTCTTCCTGTCCGGAGTCAAATCTAAAAAATAAAGATGTGAAACCCCATGAGTGGAAACGATATCTTTAGGTCTAGTCCCCCCAATAGGGTCTCTGGGCGTCCCATTCCCATTAACACTATCGAATGGAATATCAGACCCAAGAGCAGTGAACCTACTGCCTGAGGATGAAGGACCATCCAAACCCCTACTAGTGGGGTGTGGTCCCGGCCGCCCCCCACAGCACCACGCTCAACAAGCCCCCTACATTCCTGATGGTGGATTCTCCCTCCATGTGTATGTGACTGAAATCTAGTCCCTTCTAGTCTGACTGTGTAGACATTTCCAAATCCTAATTTTATCTGTTGCATAATATTACTTATCACGATTGAGTTTATTACGCTTCTTGGTAATTAATTCTATTTCAAAGGTTTCAACGCTTTTGTTTGTCAACTCATCAAATTCTTTAAAGTCAGTACTCTCAGAATAGGGTCTGAGAGTAGATTGAATACTTTCAATTTCTATTTCTAACTTTTTTAGCTTTTCTTCACGGAATTTGACAAGGAGTGCTATCAAAGACAATGAACAACCGTCTAAAACATTATTTCAATCTTTTGAAAATCCAGCATCTGTTTCAAATGTGGGAGCCTTCACAACACGAAGGCCTCTAGGGATAATTTTACTCACTACATAATTTTGTAAAGAATGAGCGTCCCACCAAAGGCGCATCTCATCTTTAAGGCATTTTTCTAATGTAAAGAAATTAGTTTTAATATTACACATTATCATTAACAGACGCAACATTTGTATCTGCAGTAGATGAAATATAACCACTCCTCTTTGAACTTCTCTCCTGCGCTGATTTCATCATTTTAACTACAACTTACAATCTCTCTCTCTCTCTCATGGACAGGCTGCTACTATTGGATAAAAACAACAGAATACAAAAAAAACCCAGAAAAGTAGCACCAAAAGTATTATATAAAATGTAATTAATCTATTTCTTTTAATTAAAAATATGATATGTTTTGTTTGTCCTGTTAGTTGTTCATTTACATTTCCCACATTTATAGAGCGGATTTTTATTATCTAGCTAAGATTTTTTTTATTTATCTACGTTCTTTATAATTGTGTTTTAACAAGTGTATTTCAAACTGAATGGGACTGCCAGGGACCCCTGCTGTGTTAATCCGAAGAGCCATTGGTCTTTCTGCAGAAATGTCACTGAAATGTTTGCAGCATGTACCCAGCATGTACCTGGATCTTGTTGGTGATTGCCCCAGATTTTCCAAGGCAAGTTTTAGAATACTCGTTGGCGCACCTATACAGTATATGTCACCAGTCAAATAACTCCTGAGTCCAGCTTTAGAATACTTTGATCCAAACATATAAAAAGTGAGGATCTTCCATACTGTTAGGCTATACTAATGTGCCTTTTGAATATATGATTACACAAGCTAGACCTTACATGCAGCAGGTCACAATATGATTGCTACATTGTGATAAATATGGAGCTATTTGTCAGCATTTAGTAAAACTGAATTTATATGCTAATTGCTGTTGCAACTCATGGTTTCAGTCACCAAGAACTTTTGGTAACATTACAAACGTATCAATGTTTGTTACTTTAAATCACTATATGGAAACTATATCAGTATACTGACATTGCTTATGTGGATGTTTTCCTTTGTGTGCTCTATTCTACAACCTAAAGGCTATTTGTGTTAAGGCTATTTGCCTCATGGTTTTCTACAGAGTAGTTACCATATAATTATCACACATTTGGTGTATACGAAGTCGGCATTATCTCACCGTGAGATATTTTATCTATTTTTGTATTTTTACATATTTAGACACATTTGAAGAGTTTACTAATAAAATGTTATTATTTTTGGATTGTATCCCTCCTAGATATATTCATTACTGTTGTGTATCATACTATTACTATCATATCTTGTTGGATTTCTTTTTGTGATCATCTCTTGATCGTTTGGCTACATACATATAAAAACAATAAGGACCAGAGTACAAATAGTACAAAAACACCAGCCACACAGCTATGTGACACCTAACTTGGTAATAAGAAAGGGAAGGTAAGTATATTGTCAATAATACAGTGCAATACTTGCAATTCTGGTGATGTCTGGTGTATGTTCATGACTAAAGTGTCTCTGCAGTGCCTGTGAGGATAAGCCAAAATGCAGACGCTCAATCCCTTATTCAGAGAGTGCTGATAATAGCACACTGGTGCCCATGGGAGTCCAAGCAGCAGCCCCGACGGCCGTTTCACATAGGCGCTTCGTCATGGGGATGTAATTGAGGTAGGTCGCTCAAAAATGATTTGTATACGCAGTGAAGGGGGCCCGTCGCAGTGCCCTCCAATCATTATGTAGTGGGGGTGGTAGCAAACAATACTGAACACCGACCACACTGATAAGTGAGTGTAAGAGGGGACTTATCCCTGTTCAGTAATGTGCCTTTAATCTAGCAGTGTGGCGGTTAACTTCTGGTAGTTAATTACTAAACACCACCTGCCTGATTTAGATGGCTTACAAAAACCTGTCTGTTCAGACAGGAAGTGACTCCTTAGCTCACTTTTGAGCTGACCTTTGGAGACACCATTTTTGAGCTCTGTCAGAAAACACAGCAGAGCTGATTTCAAGACACAGGGAAAACTACTAAACCTGAAGCTGAGACACCCTGAGTGAAGGGAGCTGAACCAGGAACTGAGAAGATTTTCCCTCCAAGAACCAAATAAGACTTCTAAACCTGGACGCTGATTTTTCTGTGCACGCACGGGTGCGGTTCCAGGAGAGCAGAGAAGCTTACTCTACAGCTGATAAACAGATAAGACTTTCATTATTAAGAGACTGCTTATATCTGCTTATTTTCATGCTATATGTTTTGGGGCTGAGAGAAATGCTTGACTAGGGAGATGTGAATTAAGTGCATAGAATTTCACTAGAAATACTCCCAAGTGGATAGAAGCTTTGTTCCCTCCCCCCTTGTTTGGATGTTTTCCTGATAAAAAGGAAAAGGAACAATAAAGCTTTATTATAATTTCACCTTATAAAAGCCTCCTAATTGTGTACCTCTGTGAACGTCCGTCTACAGTGAGCATACATGTTAAAATTGGAGAAGGAACTGGGAGTCACACTAGATATAGATGAGTGGGACTTGATATGTGAAGCAGCAGCTTAAAGCTCGATATGCACAATCCTCAAAGAGAGCTCTTACAAAATACTATACAGGTGGAATCTGACTGTGGATAGGCTACATGCCATTAATAGGGAAAGATCTCTTCTGTGCTTCAAAGGATGTGGGCAAAGAGAATCCCTGGGCCACACCTAGTGGTCTTGCCCAATAATAGCACCACTATGGAAACAGATATTCACTTTGTTATGTACGGTGCTGGGTTGGCCCTTGGCCCAATACCCCTGGTTTGCCTTGTTAGGTAGACCCCCCCAAGCCCTGACCAAAAAAAAGTTGTAAACTTGGCTCGCACATCATCCTAGCAATGAGATGTGGTATAGCAACTCTATGGAATAAGTAAGAGGCCCCAGATATCCGTGTAATTAAATGTAAGGTGTGGTGCATTCTTTCTATGGAAAGAATCATGGCATTCCTGAGGGAGAGAACCCAGAAATTCCAATCAGTGTGGGGGCCATTGTTGGTCGATCAGAGGGGTGGAAGACCTGATCTTTGTATGAATTTGTTGATGTGAGATGTGGTGGGGGGTGAGCAACAACTATGCAAACTTTGGCCAACAATTCTTTATATAAGATGTAACGAAGCTAGAGGTGAGAGCATGAGCCTACAAATTGTTGTCATTATTTTGGTTTATTCACTATGTTCTTCTTCCCTTTAACATCTCACATGTTTTTTTCCCTTATTCCCTACCAAGTAGTTATATGATGTAATTCACTATGCATTTATATCTTCCCTGTGTCCCTTTTTCCATTGTGTAACCTGTGACAAATACTAAAGAAACAGCCCTTTAAAAAAAAGTGTACCAGATTTACCTGAAATATCACTGCTATTGGTCTATTTTGATCTTAGAATGAAATACAACTTTAATATGTGCCAGGACATAGCACCGGTTAATACATTTTTGCCTGAAATTTGCAAAAATTAGTATTAGGTGCAATATTTTTTGTTGCCAGACTTCAAGAGTTCCATTATTAAATTGCCAAAAATGTCAATGGTTTATGAGTTCTGTCTTGTTTGGACCCACACATAATATGGTAAAATAGAACTAAAATATGAAATGCCACTGGCAAGTTGGCATTTGGCACTGATGATGATGATGGTGCTGATGGTGCAGAATTCGAATGGGAGCTGATGGTGGTGCAGAATTGTAGAGGGAGCAGAATTCCCCCCTCAGAATAGAATAGAGGGTGGTGCAGAATTCTAGCGGCAGATGATGGTGGTGGTGATATGTCATGGGCAGGATGGCACTGGTGAACCCAGCACACAGACCTCATACCACCCTATCAAATCTGACCATAGCCCTTGACTGTTCTCCCTCTACTTTGTCTCCTACATCATTTTCCGTTGAAGCAAGGTTCTTCAAAAGTGGGCAGACATATTCCTAATTTTTTTTAATGGATACTACACAGTGAGGATTTCCCAGCCAGTCAAGAATGGATTCAACCAACTTTATCAGCTCATCATTACCACTGTCCTCAAACCCATACTACATGCGTACCTATGCTGAATACAAGTCGAATTATTTGACTTCTGAAAACTCTTGATGAACACAGAGTGACATCTCACAGAAGGAAGTAGCTACAGGATATCCTTTTCGAGCTTTACCTTACCATTTTTACAGTCTTACACAATGCAAAAATACTTATACTTCATGTGTAAAATATTGGTAAAAAAAAAAAAAAAAAGATAAGATGTCAGTACTCTTGAGTTAACACATTAAACACTTAAACAGAACTGATGTTTCTAGGGAGCAAAAAAACAACAATTTTCTCCTGGTTCGCAAACTTGCATGAAAAAAATCACACAATTCCCTACCAGTGACTTTACAGCAGCCTTGTGGACATGTCCCACACATTAATGTGTTTACTGTTAGAGCAGAGTCCTCCTTCAGTGCCCTAGTGTCAGGTTCTTCCTTGACCGTCATGCTCCAAGCTGCAGTTCCCCCACTCATCCACCAGGACTGCTGCTTCTCTTGTTAGTTTTGTCAAAGAACCTTCCAGACTCTGAAACCTGATACCCTGCTCCTGTCTTCTGTCTCTCAGCCTGCTCTATATAAACTTGTCTGTCAGTGCCTGTTTATACTGGTTCCTCCTGCACCTGCTTGGTCCCTGTTGCTCTGCCCCAGTCCTGTTCCCTTGTCCTAGTCCTGTCCCCCATTCCTGTCCCTGTGTACCCGTCCCGTTCCTGCTTCCTTGCTGACAACCTCTGTATGTGACCCTGACTAAGCCTATTCACTGCCTACCTCTGACCTCTGTCCGTGACCCGACTATGATATACTGTCACCTGCCTCTGCCCATGACCCAACTATGTTACCTTGCCACCTGACCTGGACCCCTGCCAGTAACCCCGACTACACCTTCGCTCACTGCCTGCTGTTCCGGCCACTGCCGTAGATCTCCCCTTGACACATAGGTACTTAATGGTGGGCTTTCATTTTCTTGGTTATGATTAATTCATGAATTAATTTTTCTCCCTCATGTCACAGTCCTGCATTTACATGCCAAATTAAATTGTCTACTAGAAATTTCCCTCTATTAAATCTTTATCCAGATCGACATGTCAAAATAGAAAATAGGCAGTTTATTCATAAAGTGAAATACTGTTATTTAATTTTGTTTTTTTTTTAATCATTCTTATTTCTAGATACTGGTTGGTCTGAAAAAAATTACAGGAAACATATGGTTTAAAAATGACTAGTAATCTTGTGTCAGTAAAAGATTAGATTACAAGGGAAACGTCCTTATCTCCTGGTTAAATAAAACTTTCTACGGCTCATTTACTGTTACTGATTGTACCTGTGACAGAGTAGCAATTAAACAAATGAACTGGCTGTGAAATCACAATATAAAAGCAAAGAGAAACAAATCCCATATACGGTAGGAGTTAAGCTAATGATTTACTGGTGCGAGAAGGAAATACTGTACTGTCATAGTCTATAGCAGGGATACGCAAAGTGGGGGGCGCGCCCCCCAGGATGGGCTGGAGAATTTCCATGGGGGGTGCGGTGGCTACAGAGGCCCCGCGCTCTCCCTCAAGGCACTAAAATTAAGTGCCGGGAGAACCGTGTGAGGCCTCTGCAGCTTCTCCTACCTGATCTTCGGTGACACGTTGCCATGTTAACTGGTGTCAAATGATGCTGGAGCCTTGAAGGAGGAGGGGAGGTCGCGACCCGGGAGGTGAGAAGGCACGGGGGGAGCAGGGTCAAAACTTTGCGCACCCCTGGTCTGTAGGACAAAGTGATATATACTGTGAGTAAGGAAAGTTCGGTCTAGGACATTTGGTCATGGCTGTTTTGCCCCGGCCAAGTCACCACTTGACACGCCGTAGCGACACCTGTCCGCCATCTTTTTCACCGCCACGATAAATCCTAACCTTACCCTAAAAAAACCCTAATCTTAAAGACAACGTATGTTGTTAAATACTTATCTGTTTGTCTTCTCATAAATAAGGGTCATTTAGTTAAACTCTGGCTAAAGCGTTATAAGCCTGCTGCCTCGCCATGGCATGGCCCCTTTATAGGTCCTAACACTACCTGTGAACATTATCATTTACCTCTGTAATGTAGGGAGAAATGTCTCAATAGACCAGTCTTCTACAGGTGCATGAAAAAACCTATTGGTTAAAAAGTGGGAAGGGTGAGCTTTAAACCAGGGAGGAGGGGTCACTAACCTCCAAACAATTGTTACCAGTTGATAATTAACAAATACACACAATGTGTAAACTCTGAACCCAACACCCACTATATATACAGTATGGGGTTTTTTCATGCACCATAGAAGACTGGTCTATTAAGACATTTCTCCCTCCATTACAGAGGTAAATTAGAATTTTCACAGTCATTGTTAGGACCTGTAGAGCGGCCATGCCTTGGCAGGGCTGCAGGCTTATAATGCTTTAGCCAAAGAGTTGAACTAAATTACCTTTTACTTATGAGAAGACAAACAGATAAGTATTTAACTATAGTATATACTCTGTCATTTGGAATTAGTATTGGGGCTTTTTTTGTTGTTGTATACAGTTGTATACAGGAGATAATGGGTGCTCCAAAGTGACAGGATATAATAATATATTTGTAAAGTCCAATATGGGACAGACAAAATAAGACAAACTCTTAATGCACGGAGTGGGTAACAGAGTGTGTATAAGTGAGAAGTCTTAATGGCTATAAGATGCCATCCTGAAGGTAGCAGCCAGTAATGTGATCCCACACTGTTGCAGCCTCGTTGGTGGTAAAGCAATAATAACCTGAATAAGACAGAAAGAACTCACATTTTTTCTTCTTGAGTAAATCCTTTGAGGTAAATACAAAATATTTCCTTATCCACGCCTAGAGTAATCTTAGTGTTCTTGAGTGGCATGACTAGCCGCAGGTGAATGGATCCAAGCTGGTAAAGAAGAAGTATCAGCAGCGCACAGCCAAGGGAGCCAGGTTATACAGACATTCCTCATTTATCCAACGGAATCCGTTCTGGAAGTAGCGTTGGATAGTGAAACCGTTGTAAAGTGAGTCCCATGTTAATCAGTGGCGGTGAGCGTTGAATAACGCATTCAGGTGTCGAAAAATGGCCCATAGGGTTGCATTGATAAGCGTTGGATATGCCATTCGTTGTAAAGTGAAACGTTGGCGTTGACTAACTGTAATAGTAATAAAAAAATACTTTATTTAACAGAAAAACCTCACCATGGAGGTGTAAGAAAACCCTCCTACATGTTTCGCACCCAGCTGTGCTTTATCAAGGAGTATGAAGAAGAATCAAGTATCAAGAATTAGTCTCAGACCAATAACTGTACAACTGGATGTTTATTGGAACACAGGTCACAGCATTCCCTTCATCATTTCCTGGATCAGACCCCAGGGCCTTGAGGCCCCAAGAGCCAATCCTTAACCCCCTTACCCCATAATGGGGAAAAGTGCAATTGCTCCCACTCCACAGAGAGAGGGAAAAGAACTACACAATTTAGTGGAGTGCCAACTTTTATACCTGGGGAGGGGTTTGTAACTCTGCCCCATAAAAGGGCAGGTTCGGGTACTGACAGGCATCACACCAACTGCATGTGATCCAGTCAGTACCCTCCCAGGCATGACACTCCTAACTGCCGCTAGACCTGCACTGGATATGGTAAGATTGTATCCTATCCAGTCTGCAACTCACATGCTAGGCCTCTGTGCAGGAGTTTAACCCCAACACTGCCTGTTCCTATCAGGACTTACAATGTTAGGGCCAAAGAAAGGTATAGCCTGGGGCACTAGGCTACACAGTACATTTGGTCACACCCAAAAGCACTCTTTTTGACACAAATGTATACATATATATGTGGTGGATGTTGGGTTCAGAGCTTGCAGGGATTGTGTGTCAATGTAAGTGTAGCCCCCTTTCCCCCGTGTTTAGGGTGACTACATGGGCTGCTATTACCTGAGTGGCAAACAGGAGGCCTGATCCTCCGCTACTGGGAGCCTGTGGTGTATGTAACGTGTATGCTAACAGCGCCTCCACCAGGGAAGGATCCGCACACAGTGAGATAGCCCCTCCCAAGACAATGTACCCAGTAATTACACATAGGATATGTTATAACAGTATTTACTGGACACCTAATCAATCTAGCAGATAATGCAATACAATACATACAATATATATCCAACCGCGGATTATCCACACAGTACTTGGTATGCAGGGGCATCAGTGTCCCAGTGTCCAGCGCACAACTGTCCCCTTCCCCTCTTCCTGTCCTCTTCCCCTCCTCCTGTCCCCTTCCCCTCCTCCTGTACCTTGATCCACCGATCGCTGCCCGGGGCGGGAGGTCCCCACTGCTGCAGCCCGGTTGGCGTACGCGGGGGGCCCTCACCACGTGCCTCCCCCCCACCCTGCCTCCCCAAAGCTTAAAATATTCCCGCCAGCTATCTTCATGACGGCGCAGCCACCGCATGAGGTGGTGGTGGGGGGGGGATGTCGGCCTGCCCCCCTACCCCCCACGAGCTTCATGCCGCCGCGGGGTGGGGGGAAGAAGCAGCCAGCAAACATGTTTGGCCTCGCACTGCGGGACATGCCGGCGAGGGGAGCAGGGCAGAGCTGGGGCCGCTATTCCGGGAGGCTGCAGTGGGCTGGGCCCGAGCAGATACCGGGGGAAGGAGGGGGGGACACACACTACCCACTGCAGAGCCGGAGCGGGAGGCTACAGTGGAACACACCCGGCGCCACCAGCGCCATGTCGGGTGCCGGGTCCCAGATCTATTCCCCCCTGCAGCAGGCGCCTCGCTCCGCTCTTGCTGAGGCCTCCCGTTTAGGCCCCGCGGGGCAGTCGACGTGCAGGAGAGGTGAATGGTGATGCAAAGGGGGAGTGAACGGAGGTAAGGGGGGGTGAACAGAGGTAAAGGGGGGGGTGAACGGAGGTAAGGGGGGGAGGTGAACGGAGGTAAGGGGGGGAGGTGAACAGAGGTAAGGGGGAGATAGGCTGTACTGGTGTAAGGAATCGGGGGCCACGTCCCTTGCGGCGTGACCCCTCCTTACCCACTACTAGTACTGCAGCGGCTGCTGCCCCTGCCCCCCGTCGCTACCCATGCCGCCGCCCAGTGCATACCTTGAACTCTGCCGTCGCCATCTTGGATTCTGGCACTGGTGTTACAGACCCTCAGCTGGGCTCTACTATTTCCTGGTCTCTCAGCCACTCACGAGCAGCTCCTCGACACGCCTCCGCCATGCCCCTCGTCCGGATTGGTCACTGTCGCTTTAAATATCCGGCTGTGACTTCACTTCCTTGCTCTGCATAGCTCCTTGCTTCCTGTGTAGCCTGGAAACTGTGTCGTGCTCCTGTTTGTCTTTTCTCCTACAGATTTGAACCGGCTTGTCTGACTTACCCCTCTGGCTCCCGACTTCAGCTTACCCATCACGATTCTTACCTCTCAGACCCTTGGACACGGAAACGGATTTAAACTACGGAACTCTCTATACTCCTGAACTCGGCAAGTACAACGACTATTCTAAATCTTAACCCAGGCCTGGCCACGCTACAACCACATCCCGGACCCACTCTCTCTGCTGTCGGTGTGTATATTCAACATCCCACCTCAGTACAGGGGACTGGCCTGGTCTATGGGCTGCACAGCGTGACAACTGGGGAGAGAGCAGAGAGAGAGACAGGCTGAAGTGCGGAGAGGACTGAGAGAGAGACTGGGGGGGGGGGGGAGAGGAGAGAGACAGGCTGGGTGGGAGGCTAAATGCTCCCAGGCAGTCAGTCGCCCACCCAGTCACCCACCCAGTCAGTCACCCACCCAGTCAGTCAATCACCCACCCACCCACCCAGTCAGTCACCCACCCAGTCAGTCAGTCACCCACCCAATCAGTCAGTCACCCACCCACCCAGTCAGTCACCCACACAGTCAGTCACCCAGTCATTCAGTCACCCAGTCAGTCAGTCACCCAGTCAGTCAGTCATCCAGTCAGTCAGTCATCCAGTCAGTCAGTCACCCAGTCAGTCAGTCACCCAGTCAGTCAGTCACCCAGTCAGTCAGTCACCCAGTCAGTCAGTCACCCACCCAGTCAGTCAGTCACCCACCCAGTCAGTCACCCAGTCAGTCAGTCACCCACCCAGTCAGTCAGTCAGTCACCCACCTACCCAGTCAGTCACCCACCCAGTCAGTCAGTCACCCACCCACCCAGTCAGTCAGTCAGTAAGTCACCCACCCAGTCACCCACCCAGTCAGTCACCCACCCACCCACCCAGTCAGTCACCCACCCACCCACCCAGTCAGTCAGTCAGTCACCCACCCACCCAGTCAGTCACCCACCCAGTCGGTCAGTCACCCTCCCACCCAGTCAGTCAGTCACCCACCCACCCAGTCAGTCACCCACCCAGTCAGTCACCCACCCAGTCAGTCATCCACCCACCCAGTCAGTCAGTCAGTCTAGTCAGTCACCTACCCACCCACCCTCTCTCTCTCTGTGTGTATCACCCACCCTCTGTGTGTGTGTGTGTGTGTCACCCACCCTCTCTCCCCTCTCTGTCTCTCCCCTCTCTCTCTGTCTCTCTCCCCTCTCTCTCTCTGTCTCTCTCCCCTCTCTGTCTCTCTCTCCCCTCTCTCTCTGCCTCTCTCTCCCCTCTCTCTCTGTCTCTCTCTCCCCTCTCTCTCTGTCTCTCTCTCTCCCCTCTCTCTCCCCTCTCTCTCTGTCTCCGCCTTCTTTGTCTCTCCCCTCTCTGTCTCTCTCCCCTCTCTGTCTCTCCCCTCTCTGTCACCCCCCTCTCTGTCTCTCTCCCCTCTCTCTGTCTCTCTCCCTTCTCTCTGTCTCTCTCCGCTCTCTCTGTCTCTCACCCCTCTCTCTGTCTCTCTCCCACCCTCTCTCTCTGTCTCTCACCCACCCTCTCTCTCTGTCTCTCACCCACACTCTCTCTCTGTCTCTCACCCACACTCTCTCTCTGTCTCTCACCCACACTCTCTCTGTCTCACATTCTGCATCTGGATATCTTATTTACCCTATATATCTTAACTGCCCTATACCTACACTGAAATAACCTATACTGCTTTCTTCCAGATCTGACTCAAGCTTCACACGGGAGACATTGGAATCCCCCCTAACCCAGAAAACAGGTAAGGAACACCTCCCCTCTAATGTATAACATTGCGGGAATGAGGGTACCTGGACATTGAGGGACTGCGGATCAGGTAAGATCCCAGGTGGGATTGCTGCTTTAAATATTGTGAAGCGAGGCGTCCAGACACTGGTTAAGGGGTGCAGGAACATTCACACACACACACACACACACACACACACACACACACACACACACACACACACACACACACACACACACACACACACACACACACGTAACAAGGACTAATTGTAGTATAATGTAATACAATAAATACATTTATGTCAAAAACGAATGTTATTCTGACTAGGAATTTATTAAATGTATTTTATTGATATATTTTATTTTAAAGCGGGGTTGGGGGCGGGACTAGGGTTGGGGGCAGGACTAGGGGCGGGGTTGGGGGCGGGACTAGGTGGCGAGTAGATTTTTTGGTTGGGCGAGTAGATTTTTGGGTGATTTGTCGAACACTGTATATATATATAAAATATATATATACTGTATATGTATATATACACACAGTATATATATGTAGAGGTATCAGTACCGTGTTAGCTGAGCTTTAATAATCAAAAATGAATAGACGAATAGATATATATACAAAAACAAAAAGAAGAATCGGCGCTCTCCTAGTGTATTACTGATACACAATTTAATGGTCTGGTCAGGTAGCTCACTCACAAAAGTAGCTTGTAAATCAGTCAGTTTATGAGATGTGATGCAAACAAGTGATAAAAACAGGCGCTCTTACAACTTAGTAAAGTGATATAAAGTGCTTGTGCAAATAATTATTAAATCAATAGTTCATAGTTCATATAGTGATAGAAAAAATAAGGCTGCAACTCCCTGCTCAGAACCGCTGGTAGGGACTGTCTCCGTGGGTCACAGGAAGGCTGAATTGTTCTTCACATTCCAGGGGGAGCATGGGAGATGTTCAGCAAAGGAGAAACAATACAATGATGAGACAGAGGCCCCAGAATGGGGTCGTAGGCTCCTTAAGGGCTGTGACATCCTGATTTTCGTGAGCTGGGGGGTCGGCTAACCCCCCTTCCCCCACGGAGTGGGGAAGGCTGCTTGCCCCCTCCCATGTAGGGGGAGGGGGTGAGAGGGTATAAAGAGAGGGTCCCTAGGGGGAAGAGTCAGAGCTAATGGAATTTTTTCCCTTACCTTACAGGAATTTTGCTGCGGATCTGCAAACGTTTCCAGATATGATGAAAGGCCTTGTGAAGACCCTCGAGCCCTGCCAGTCTCACCCACCTGGGTCCTGATTCCGATGCTGCGGCTGCAACTGAGGATCAGGTAAGTGTGCCTGCCCAGCGCAGATCCCAGCGGGCAGAAACCCACGTGCCCAATCCCCCAGCCTGGCCGGGTCCCCCACCAAGCGCAGGTGTCCCCCGCCAGCGCCTGCTCCCCTTCTCCCTCCTCTGCTCTGAGGCTCTCCCCCAAGCGCCCCCCTTCCCGTGGCCGCCTCCCGGTTCGCACCCCTTCTAAGCCCTGCCACCCGCACTCACCTTCACCTGCCCAAGCACGGTCTCGCCAGGCTCCCCGCCGCCAGCCTTCACGCCTGGAGGACCGGGTCTCTGGGGACAGCTGCTCCGCCCTCAATAGTGCGCGGCCTCGCCTCCGCCAGCCCCCGCATCGCCAGCCCGCTCACCCCTCTGCCGGTGATGGCAACGCGCTGCCCGATGGCCAGGCCCCCCACTACCAACCCGATCGCGGGAACCATCTGGCGCCGCGTGTGACAGCCGGGTTCCACATGCGCCGCACGGTGCGCACGCGGGCAACATCCACCCCCACCAACCTCCTCACCCCAATCGCGGGGAATATCAGGCGCCGTCCGGTGCGCTCGCTGGCCAGGTCCCCCCCTTCCCGCTTCCTCAACCCGATCGGGGGGACTGCCATGCGCCGGCCAGGGGTGGGACCCGCTCCCCCTGCTTACTTACCCTCCGGCCAGGGTCCATGTGCGCCACTGCTGGCTCCTCGGTGCCATTACTCACCTCCCTCCCATGTGCAGCAGCAGGGGAGGGAGGGGCGCTCTTCCCCCACGCGGGCTGCAGCCTGGCCCCTCCCCCTGCTTCCCTGTCACTCCACAGGCTTCTATGAGCATGGGGGGGTTCCCCTGCCTGAGTTCCTTAAGGGGACAGGAGGTCACAGGCAGGTCTGCAGAGGCAGGCTTTTGCCTTGGCCCTTCAATGCAGCAGCACCACCATGAGGCCCCTAGCGGTACTGCAGGGCGACCTCAATTTCACCCCTCAGGGCAAACTCAAACTTACCCCTCACAGTACAGATCAGACTGTGAGCAGGGTTACAACCGTGAAACACCAACATACTACATACCGCCGCACGCCATACCCAACCACCCCACCTACTTACCTCCAGCTGGCAGGGGCGCGGGCGGTCCAGTGTTTAACCGCCTCAACCACCGTGGGGCCCCTGCCCCTCCCACCCAGGGGGCACGTCGGGTCAGGGGATTTTATGTGACCCAGCCCCTGGATCCTGCATGGGAACCGCAGGCTGGGTCTTCTCAGTTTCCGCAGGAAGCGGCGGCCAATGAGTGGCCATCTCAAGCCTGGGAGATGGACCAGGACCCATACCCACTTTCAGCGGCGCACGATGAAGAGAACAATAGACGCCGCACCCAGTCGACATGCTCCACTTCGGGGTCAGCGCAGGATGCTGAACCGACCAACGGCATTCAGGGTAAGGAAACAAATCCTATGTCTAGTACTGAGAGTAGTGATTCGGATAGTGACAGTGACAGCGACATTTCAGAGTCAGAGAGTGCAACACGACTACACAAGACCCCCGATGTATATATTCCTAAAGAAACAGCTAGTGGGAATTAACCGGGCACTTACGGCTAGGCCAAGCGGGGCAACGCAGGAGGCAGCGGGGGAGAGCAAGGCCCCAAAAATAAAGGGCGGTAGCGTCAGCACGGCGATGAAGGTGAAGGACACATACGCCTGCGCTATGACCTCTCTCTCCAGTCGGGTTACACCCAAGGTGAGAAAAGCAATTATAAAAGGGAAATTCACAAACGTATACGACCTTTCTACTGAGGGGTTGCAGGCCAAGAAAAAAGCCAAGGCTGCAGGCGATGAGAGCGGTAACAAGCATAAAACCATGGACAACTGGCTAAGAGGTTACCTCGTATTAGCCAGCTTCCTGTTAGAGTAGCACCCAGAGGAGGGTCTGAACGTCCTTAAATACATTGAACTGATACACGACCCACACAAAACTTATGGGGGCACCGCGTGGCACGAATACGATGAGGAGTTTAGGCACAAGATGCATGGGAACCCAGTCTTGAATTTTGGCACTAAGGACATGGACTTATGGATTCGCCCAGTTACACTGGAGAAATTCGCTCCCTTTGCCAGGGGGCCAAGTGGGCGGCCAGCTAATCAACCACCAGGTAAACCCAAGAGATCAGAGTGCTGGGACTTCAATAAAAGCTCTTGCTCAAGGGGAGGGGAGTGTAGGTTCCGACACGTTTGCTCACTCTGCAGCGGCGGCCACCCAGCACAGAAATGTTTCAAAAAAGCCAGAACCGCAGGCAAGCAGGCTGATAGTGGCCCCGGCAAGGGCGGCAACGCCAATTAAATTAGAATGTATGCTGCCATGGCTCCAGGCCTACCCTTGTCAGGCGACAGCGGATTTTCTCGAGAGAGAGGTTTCAGGGAGGGTTTTGTCATCCCAGTTGGGTCCAATTTAGTAACCACACGCGCAAGTCGCAATCTTATATCCGCCTCGATATACCCGCACGTTGTGCGGGAAAAAATTAACAAGGAGGTAAGCCTGGGACGCATGGCAGGGCCATTTCACTCACTTCCCATACACATTTTAATCATATCCCCCTTAGGGATAGTTCCAAAGAAAGTACCCAGCAAATTCAGGCTTATTCAGCATCTATCTTACCCCAAGGGCAGGTCCGTCAATGACGCGATCGACCAGCAGGCGTGCCATGTACAATACCAGTCTTTCGATAGGGCCATCAACATAGTCAGGACTTATGGGAGGGGGGCCCTTATGGCCAAGCTGGACATAGAGTCAGCATTTCGCCTGTTACCATTACACCCAGATAGTTTCAGGCTCATGGGTTGCATGTTCGAGGGGGCGTAGTACGTGGACATGTGCCTTCCCATGGGCTGCGCCATTTCCTGCGCCTTTTTTGAGGCATTTAGCACGTTTATACACTGGTGCATAATGGAGAGTACGGGGTATGACACTATAGCACATTACTAGGATGATTTCCTCCTCGTGGGGCACCCTGAGTCCACACTTTGCAAGAGGCTCTTAGAGATCAGCTCTGCGCTAATGAGAAACATGGGGATACCTATAGATGAGGATATAACAGAGGGCCCCATCAGCACCTTATCATTCCTAGGGATTGAGATCGATTCAGTGGTCGGGGAATCTAGGCTGCCCAGGGATAAAGTTATCAAACTGAGGGGCCTTATTCAGGAATGCAAGGGTGCTAGGAAGGTTACACTAAGGCAGATGCAGGCACTGCTCGGGCTCCTAAATTTCACATGTAGGGTCATACCCATGGGCAGGGCTTTCAGCAGGAGATTAGAGAGGTCGACCGCGGGGGTATCCCGTCCGCTGCACCGCATCAGGGTCACTAAAGAACTTAGATCAGACCTGGGTGTCTGGGAAGCTTTCCTCAAGGACTTTAATGGCAAAAAGCTATGGATAGAAGGGGGCCGTAGTAACCAAGAGCTAGAGCTGTTTACAGACGCGGCGGGGTTGTTAGGCTTCGGCGCTTACCTCAAAGGGGAATGGTGCGCAGAACCATGGCCCCAGGCATGGATAGACTCTGGTTTAACAAAGAATATCGCCCATCATAGTGGCGGTAGAGCTTTGGGCTAAGGAGCTTAGTAACAAGCACATAATATTCTGGTCCGACAACCTTGGGGTGGTGGGAGCAGTAAATAGCCTCTGCGCAACATCAAGCCCAGTGATCCGGCTGTTGCGGAGGCTGGTGCTGCTTTGCATGCGCAGCAACATCAATTTTAACGCCACGCATGTCCCAGGGAGATTAAACGTGATAGCAGATGCCTTATCGCGGTTCAATTGGACAGCGTTTAGGCGAGCAGCGCCAGCGGCAAATGCCACAGGTCTAACGTGCCCACGTCACATTTGGCAGATAGGGATATCGGACTAATGGACCTGGTCCAGAAGTCGTTAGCCCCACGCACCTGGCAAACCTACCTCTGTGCTTGGCACACATGGCTAGCATTCAAGCAAAAGGACAGCGTTGAGGGTAAGCAAGGTAGCAGAGCGCAGATCATTAGCTTCCTACAGGCCCAGAAGACAGCTGGGGCGACGCGGGCCAGTGTTGGGGCCATGATGGCAGGTTCGGCTTTCTTCGTGAAGCTCCATAACCGCAAGGACATAACTAAGGATTTCATAGTAAGGAGAGTCCTCATAGGCTGGGATAGGGGCGAAGCCAAGAGAACTGACGGTAGAGAGCCGGTAACGCTAGAC
The DNA here is from genome assembly GCF_040206685.1 of Ascaphus truei. Classification (NCBI taxonomy): domain Eukaryota; kingdom Metazoa; phylum Chordata; class Amphibia; order Anura; family Ascaphidae; genus Ascaphus; species Ascaphus truei. The sequence continues at coordinate 159,670,318 of NC_134483.1, read as the reverse complement.
AGGCTTGAGTTATTGATGATGGCAGCAAAAGAGGTATGTGTCAACACAGCGGAAAGGGAACTGTTCAGAGTAGCATTTGCTGTGGCTTTCTTTGGCGCCTTCAGGATCGGCGAGCTAATGGCAGCATCTAAAGCAAGCCAGGGTGTGGGTTTGCTTTTCGCAAACGTGATTATCAATGCTACGTCGGTGGCGTGCAAGATCCACAGGTCTAAATCCGACAAAGCGGGAAGGGGAGCGTGGGTTCACCTCACGAGGAACCGTAACGAAAAAGTGTGCCCAGTGGCGTTGATTAAGCGCTACGCAAGGCATAGGCCCAAGGTAGGGGGACATTTCCTCATCCATCAGGACACGACGCCGCTCACAAGGTACCAGTTTCAAAGCGTTTTTAGGCGGTGCCTTGCAGCTGGGGGGATGGATCCTAGTTTATTTGGTACACATTCCTTCAGAATCGGCGCCACTACAGCGGCAGCTGAGAACGGCTGTACGCCGGAGCAAATAAAGAAACTCAGGAGATGGAAGTCCAGTGCCTATAGAGGCTACATCAGGGCCAAAGGGCACAGCAGCGTGCGGACACAAGAATATTAACATGTTTTTCCCTTTCAGTAGGTAGCCATGCAAGAACCCTGGAAGTGTGGATCATGGGTCATTCCTTTATCCATTGGGCACATGAATGGGCGAAGGATCAGCAGTGTGGCCAGCAGCTGGGGTTTACGGAAGAGAGGGTGACTTTGCGTTGGCTTGGGAAGAGAGGGATGCGCTTGGCTGATCTGCAACCGGCTCTGGACAAGGCGCAAGGAAAATTTAAGGTGAAACCGAACGTTATTGTACTACACCTCGGGGGGAACGACCTAGCCAACACCAAAACTCTAGAGGTAATTTACGGGTTACAGCAGGAATGCGCCCGCCTGAAGGCACTGTGGAGTGAGGTAGTAATCATTTGGTCCGAAATGATTCCAAGGCGGATTTGGAAGGGGCTGGGGAAATGGATCGGGATAGAAAAGGCTAGGAAGAAGGTTAATAAGGCCATGGACAAATTCATCCTCTCTTGTGGCGGTAAAACCCTTAGGCACAGAGAGATTGATGCCAAGGACGGCAGCTGGCACCGAAGAGATGGTGTGCATCTATCGCCAAAGGGTTTGGAGGTGTTCCTACATAACATCAAGGGGAGTTTGCGGGAGGAATTAAGGCCAGAGGTCGCAGCTTTGGGAGGGTGTGTCTACCCCAGGGAAGCCAGTGCCCGGCAGGGGGCCACCGGGTGGCGGAGCTGCGGCGCTAGCCAAGCTCAAGAGACGGAGAATGGGCGAGGACTTTAGGGTCCGCCTGTCAGTTGAAACCCCCAGAACAGCTCGGCAGGCTGGAGACGCCGGCTTTTGGGCCGGGCCGGCCTATGCCCAATCAATGCTGGTAAAAGCCTGGGCGCCAGCTTTAGGGCTGGGCCTAAGCTGACCCTAGGGGCGGGAGGGGGAGGGAATGCAGCCCAACATCGGCTGATAAGGATCTCCCCCTCCCATTTTACAGTGCTTTGGGGCAGGGGGAGGGACACAGCCAATTGCTGGCTGCTGGGCAAGGATCTCCCCACCATGCACATTCTACGGGCGGGGGGAGGGAGCGCGGTCAATTGCTGGCCGCTGAGCAAGGATCTCCACCCCATTTTGCAAGGATGTTAAAATAAAGCTGTGACCTTTTCTTCCAACCTTGTGTGGTGTGACGTTATTTGGTTTAGCGTTACTAAGGAGGGGCGGCGCATGAAGTCTTTAAAACATCTAAGTGCAGGTGTTTTGATCAATTGTGAAAACTATTGCTGTCTTGGTTCACATGCTGCGCCTACTTACAATGTAAATAAATGTAATGCGCAATTGCAAAACTGTGGCAATGTTGCGAGTAGTACACTTTCAGAAGAGATGCGCCTCAAAGTAGAAGAAATAACGGAACCTAGTGCAGATCAGTAGGAAAGGATATTTTGTATTAAACAATATAAGAACCGTACTCACACTTTGTACGGTAAATAAAAGCAATTCACAATATTTATGGACAATGGTCACTCACAATCTGCTCACCGCCTCCGACCCTTCTGCGACACCGGTGTTATGGACCTTCTCCCCCAGCTGTGGGAGCTTTGCCAGAATCCCTGTGAGTATTACTCCTGAGGAATCCAATCCTGTGGCGAAACGCGTTGAGTGGGAGTGTTTGAGGTTGTAGGAACACTTACAGACGCGTCCAAGCCTGTAAGCTGAAAACTGGAAGTGACGTGCAAACCGAACAGGAAGTGACGCGAATGAGCTCGCATCGTCATTTATTTAAGTCAAAACAAGCCTCCACATCAGGGGGCATCACAATACTTTACAGTCATTCATTTTGTTAGACAGGAAAACTCTTCAGCTCATCACATAAAAATTGATGGTTATCATCATGTGCCGAGTTATTTGTCATGGACCAAATCAGAGGCTCTGTAATCCAAATAAAGTAACCTTTTTTTCAACATATGTTTGAGTGCCCGCTGCCTTTTTCGCTTTTGGCTATTTAGACATTTGGCATCTACTACAGGGAAAGACCCAGAACAGCATTTGGTGCACCACACTTTTTGAGTTTCAGTACAGTGAATAACAGGCGTGCATGTTCAATCAAAAAAATTGAGTCCAAAACCGAGGCTTCAGGAAGGATGAATGATAACATGCTGTAATAGCGCCACCAAGTGCAACTTTTCAGATCTGCAGAGATTCTGGTTGACTATAAATATGACACCCATCTGTATCTAACCCTAGCAACAATTGCTTAGTTAAAAGTGATTGAGTTAAAGTTAGTAGTAAGCATACTCTCACTTAGGACAAAAGTGTGTTCGCCAAGTGAATTGCGCTGGCATGATTAATAGTTAGATCAGGGGTGTCAATCTAATTTCATATGAGGGGCCTGATTAAATGTAATAAATTTCATTCGGGCCATACATTTTAAAAATACGAATATAAAACATAGTAGTACGACTGAATGCTAGATGTCAGCTTTTTAAACTGACTCTTCCTCCCTCACTCCCCCCTTCTTTCTCACTTCCTCACCTTCTCTCTATTTCCCCCCCCCCCCACCTCCCGCACTCACACCTCATGCACTCTTACAATAACCAACCCTCACACACTCTTAATAACTCTCTCTTTCGCCCCTCTCCCCCACCAACACAGACCCCTCCTCCCCACACCAACACAGGCCACTACCTCCATACCTGCCTGATCCATCCAGGAAACTCAAAACACCTAGTGATTTATCTATTTATCTAACGCCTATTTATCTAATTGGGTTGCTAGCCAAAACACTGGAACAAGTAGGACAGATTGAAAGGTCATCTCTATGAGAGTATAAAAAAATCCTGCAGTCCACTGAGTCGAAAAATCGTTTACCATTTATCACACAATATAATCAAATGGCTCCTAAAATTAGAAAAATATTTAATAGGCATTGGCCGCTTCTCCTTAGGGACGACACGCTTGCACAGATTCTTCCAGTCAAACCTAGTATTATTTTCACTAAAGCCACTCATTTAAAATCCAAATTAGCATCTAGTTGTCCACTAGCACAGTATGCATCATCCTCGTCTAGTAATGCTAAAGGATTTTTGACTTGTTCTGCAGGCACAGCATGTGCGTATGGCATAACTGGAAAAACCTCCAATGTCACTTCAAGAGTATATCCAATTAAATCATTTATGAACTGCCATTCCATATATGTTATATACCTCCTGCAATGCCCTTGTGGCTTGCAGTATGTAGGGAGAACCGGAAGGAGAGTATATGAACATGTATACAACATCAGGAAAGGACTTACCACACATAGTGTTTCACATCAGTTCTTGACACACCATAACTAAAACCCATCCGGTTTGGTGTGTCAAGCAATAGAGACTGCATCGTCCAGTTGGAGAGGTGGTAATAAACTCAATCAAATCAGTAGGCGGGTGGCATTCTGGATATATGAGTTGAAGACCCTCTTTCTTAATGGATTAAATATCGACTTTGAGCTGGCAGTGTTTCTTGAGAACTAACCACATTCTAGGGGTTCGTTTTCTCTCTCCAAAGCTCCTTTCTGAGGAGATACCCCATTTGTGTATGTCTGTACATGTAACAGATCTATTTAAAATTGAAGTGGTTATATACTGCAATTTACACTGTTGTTTGCTACAGTACGTATATACATATATACATGTTATTTCTATGTATAGATTCCTTCATCAAGCCTTTATGTGTCTCCACATAAGTACCGGTTTGTTGCATTTTTATTTATATATATTTAGTCATAGCTGTTGCTGCTTTTTATAAATGTGTAGTTGTTTATGGTCATTTGTTATTTTTAGTGTAGCGGGGTACCCCCTGGCTACTAAATCTACCCAATGGGCTGGCAGTAAACCCTGGTGTTCACAGGTTTGCCAGTAGTTATCATGGGGTTATCCCCCTTTATCCTTTGGTGCTGCGCTTGAGTGACAGCAGGCGGTGGCATATCCTGTTGTGGCTGGGCCAACGGGATGCCCGCCCTCTCGCAGTACATAAGGGCAAGACCGCCCTAAAGTTGTTGGTTGTCCTTCCCCATGAGGAAGGCAGGTCATGACTGGGAGTCTGGGATTGGGGCCTTCCCATGTGCTCTTCCCTCCGGGGAGGAGTAGAGTGACTATGTGACTATACATCTGTCTCTGCTAAGGAGGTGGGGAAGAGCTAGGACGGCTGCAGGTGCCCTAGACCCGTAGTGACTGTCCAGGGACCATCTCCGGTGATAGAGAGAAGAGACTGTGATCCAGCAGGTGACTACTGAGTACATGTATTACTGCAATAAGAGTAGTAATAAACCGTTCCTGTTTTGCAATATACCTCCTGCCTGGTGTGTGATCTAATTGGGGGGAGAGTTAGAGTTCTACCGTGGGAGATCGCCTACATATCCCTGGAGCCAATGGAAGATGGAGGCGCAGTGGACCCCAGAAGCCTGACCCTGTGTCCCAAAGTCATCGCGGACGACTCAGCCCTCTTGTTACCAGCAGGTATGCACCACACACATCCTGTAATGGCCCCGATATGTGATTGGGGGGGGGGGGGGTGAGGGAACATCGTTACAGTAGTAATATGTTTATTCTGTAATCATGTCTAGTTATGTCCGTTTGTAGTTTGTTGTGATATGCTAATGAGCAATTGAACTGTCTGCCGATTGGTTAGAACTGCACCAATCATAGCCGCCGAATGGGTATAAGTAATTTTACCCATTAAACAACATTAAACCTCTAAGAAAGTGACAAAACGTCTTTCCAGCCAAATAAGCAAACAGCAGCTTTCCTCGGCGAGCACATCAAGTGTTCGAAACTTACAACGGAGACTGAGGAGAGAGAAGGAGCTGTTTTGCCACAGTTGGACTCACATGTTTTAAACAAACTGCTGTGTTGTAAGTAGGAATCTGGTTTTATAACCAGACCATCTTCAACAAGCCATCTACATTTTTATTGAACATAGTTGTTTTCAATATTTGTAATAAATTAGTTTAATTGTTCATTTAGCTTCTGTTTGTGTTTTATTTTGATGTTTGTCATTGGAGTTTTATGTGTGTATGTTTTTTATGTTATATGTGATTTTAACTAGCAGTATACACTATGATTTTTCTTTGTGTTTGATTTCACATATCACGTGACGCCATCCACGAAGTCTGCAAGCCAGTCCATGTGCATACAGTGGTGGCCGCCTTTATCCGAATGCGGCCGTAGAGGCGCAACTCTGATAACCGCGGGCAGATGCAGTATATATTTTTTTTTTCGGAATATGTTCCGGTATTTTAGCGCTCATAATATTAGCATTTTCTTAGCGCTGTCTGCAATACTGCAATACCGTCTAAAAACTCATGTGGGCGTTCGCGAGCTGTTGTCTTCAAAGTCTAATACTGTAGCAGTTCAACCTACGTCAGTACACAGACTGCGTGTGCGCGCGCAGTAATTGTAAATTTGCATATTTATACATGCATGTATGTCTCATTTGAACATTGTTGAAACGCATAGGCGTGTACTGTAACAGTATCACATTTCGGCGTATATAGCGCTCTTCCCTCGCTCGCCCCCACACACACACACAGTATAATGTACTGCACTGCAGTATTTCAACTTCTTATCTACAGTACACCTCTCCCACGCCATTCCTTTGAACGGATGGCTTTCTGGTTTCAATCACATTCCTGTCAACTTCTTATCGACACCTCTACAAAACCATTCATTAATTTTCCTATTGTTGGCTTTGAGTCACCTCTCTGCGCCTGCGTGTAATCCTCTTTGGGAAGGGAGCTGTAGTTGATTATTACTGCGCATGCGTGAAATGCTTGCAAAGTTCAAGAGTGACCAAAATATATATTTTTTATTATTATTTTCTCAACATGAATGAACATGTTCCTGCTTCAACCATCTTGACATTACGATATTCAATCTGTGCTGTAGCTTTTGACAGTGACACTGCGTTTGACTGCACATGATTGATTTGTGTGATTTTTATGTATTTGGGGGTGTGGGGATCAAATTATTAGGATAACCTGCCTGTTGAAAATATGTCATGTCTTTGAACTACAGTACAGCTAATCCTTCATGCAGCTGTACCCTGTACCCCCCTCCCCCACGCACACACACACAAGGCTCGCTCAAGGATTTGAACCTCTTATCGACACCTCTACAAAACCATTTATTAATTTCCCTATTGTTGGCTTTGAGTCACCTCTCTGCGCCTGCGTATAATCCTCTTTGGGAAGGGAGCTGTAGTTGATTATTACTGCGCATGCGTGAGTTGCTTTCGAAGTTCAAGAGTGACCAAAAAAAAAATATTTTTTTTTCTCGTCATTTTTTATTATTATTTTCTCAACATGAATGAACATGTTCCTGCCTTAACCATCTTGATATTACGATATTCAATCTGTGCTGTAGCTTTTGACAGCGACACTGTGTGTTTGACTGCACATGATTGATTTGTGTGATTTTTATGTATTTGGGGGTGTGGGAATCAAATTAATATGATGACCTGCCTGTTGAAAATATGTCATGTCTTTGAACTACAGGACAGCTAATCCTTCATGCAGCTGTACCCTGTACCCCCCTCCCCCACGCACACACACACACAAGGCTCGCTCAAGGATTTGAACCTCTTATCGACACCTCTACAAAACCATTCATTAATTTTCCTATTGTTGGCTTTGAGTCACCTCTCTGCGCCTGTGTGTAATCCTCTTTGGGAAGGGAGATGTAGTTGATTATTACTGCGCATTTACAAAAGTAAAAGTTTTTACTGTAATGGTCAGGCAGTCCCCTAAAGAAGTTCCCACAGTCAGTCCCACCAATAATTCTGGGGGGGCGTCTCCTGTTCACATGCACATGCGCCTACTGTCGATGTGATGACATGCATATGCGTTTCAAGAAGGTTCCAATGCGCATGCACCTAGCTTTCCACCAATTGTTCAGTATCTACTGTAGAAGCTGCTCAGCCAATGATATTGCTTACAGGAGAATCGCTTGACTGTGCATTGATATTGATATTTCAAAAACAGAATAAAATACGGCAACATTACTCACCATAGACTTGCCAATTGGCTGGCGCCGAGCCACTGCCAGTCCCGTATTCTCGATCATACACATAGTTGACAGGTGACAGCGGGACTACAACACCTGTAGTTGACAGCTGATGAGGCTGGAAATCGCTTTGGTACATGCAAGCTTGCTGGAATCTGTATGCGAAATCCGGCTCAGGCTGCAGGTATACGGGCGGGGACAGACAGCAAGGGTTGCCGGTTACCAGGTTTTCACAGACGGTCGGACCGTTATTGGAAGCTGGCGCATTGCTTGCCAGCGACTGACGTTTTTTAGTTGGTTTTAACATGACCTTTCACCTTTTGAAGTCTCCATGATCAAAGGTACAGAAAAAATCTGGTGCTACACACCAATACCCTCCAATATCACCAGGATCAATACGAAAAAAACACGGATCGATACATAACTTTTTCCTTATTGCACGCTTCCACACATCTGGTGAAAATTTGTAAAAGTCATAGTTTTCGATAAAATACTGATAAATTTGACCAACTGTTGCCATCTTATCATCTATTGCATTAATCGCGGCCCATATTAAATAAGCGTATGTTATATCGGGTTTTTGGTACACGGACTGCAGCGGTGCACTCATCTCGGGACTCTCAGGACAATAGAACACCAGACACTGCGCATTTAGTTTTAATATGAAAAGCCTAAATTGATACATTATTGTAACTTCTTCAGTACCAAGGTCAATTTACAATAGACCACTGTGGTATTTTTTTAAACACCTGCAAGTCGACACATTACTGAAGCGCATGCGCATTACAATTCATGAATATCTGCCACCTGGCGGATACGCGAAGAATTTCAACCAATTAAATCCGAACCATTATCAATAAACTCATCAATAAACACATAAACTGCGGGTGACGCCGGCATGAATGCAACATGAATGCGGCATGAACGCGGTGAAGTGCGTGGCATTCGGAAAAAATCCCCGAAAAAAATCGGAGATGTTGGAGAATACAAGGGGCCGCGGCTGTATGATTGGATCATCCTATAAGGACTAGATGCCACCTACTTATTAGTGCATTTGGACATTTACTTGGACTGTATCTTTAAGGGGCGCCACTATGAGTACATGGTCATACCCATTGGCCTTTGTAATGCCCCAGCAGTGTTTCAGTTCTTTAATAAAAAAGTACTCCAGGATTTCATTGACCTCTCGGTCATCGTGTACTTAGATGATATCCCAGTTTGGTCCATCTTTTTGCATCAGCAGCCATCTCCGTTTACATTTCTTTTACTCGGGTCATGTATTCATTTTTGTAGTTGTGGCCGTTCCCTTTTTGTTTAACACTGCTCACGATTATTGTTATTATTTTTCACTACCTTTGGTGCGCGATTCTATTTTTATCTGGTCAAGCAGGTTTTATCAAGACTTAGACAACACCATCTCTTCATCAAATTAGAGAAATGTCTCTCCGAGCAGCGGAAGATTTCTTTTCTGGGATACGCTATTGCTGCTGACGGCTTCGAAATGGATCCAGCAAAGATCTATGGTGTCCTTCACTGGCCAACTCCCACTGCCCTTAATACCATTCAGAGATTCTTGGGTTTCACTAATTAAGTATGGGCTTAGGAGGTGTAAAGGGAATGAACTAGGAGGGGGATTGATGAGATTACCTGGAACCTCTGCAACTGACTCTGGGGTGGCCTAGGTTCAGCAGGGGGAGGGGGGACTTCAATCGGCCCACGGAGGCAGCACGTGTGGGCCTTGCTGGTGAAGCAGATGACTGGCTAAGGGACTGGGTACTGCAGAGGATGCCCGGGGGGAAAGTTGATTTTGCAGGGGGGGGGGGTTGGTTTTGTGGGGTTTGTTTTGGGTTGGGGTGGAAGGATTACAGAGTATCGAAGGCTCAGGCATGGCCCCCCATGGGCCAATTAAAGCCCCCCCATGGGCCGTCTGCTGAACCAAGCCTCACCCCCCACTAAGTTGCAGAGCTTTCAGGTAATCTCCATCCGGGACTCATCCATCCCCCTCCTAGTTCAATACCCCTTACACCCCCCAGGCCCATACGTTACCCCCTAGGCTCATACTTTACCCCTCCAGGCCCATACTCCCCCCCCTTCCATGCCTATACTTTACCCCTCCCCCTCCAGGCTAAAACTTTACCCCCCTCCCCCTCCTTCCAGGCCTATAATTTACCCCCTAGGCCTATACTCCCCCCTCCCCCTCCAGGCCTATACTTAACCCCCTAGGCCCATACCTTACCCTCTCCCCGCCAGTTAGATACCCACCTTCAGTCTAAGATACCACATCCCCATCAGCCTGAGGTACCTTCCCTCTAGCCATCCGCCAGCCTGAGATATCCCGTGCCGTTCACTGGTCTGGGCTTGAGGCAGCTCGCCATCAACCATCCTACTACCATTTTAGGTTTTTACGTTTTTTACCTCCCTAAGGCCAGCAACATTATTGTAATTTTTGTACAATTGTTGATACATTTTCCATGCTCGGCTGGGACTGTTACATTAGAGGCAAGTATTGTCCATGTATTAAATATAACACACATAAAAATGTTAGGCAAGGTATCATGTGCCTGTGAGTTATTACATTTTTGCAAATCTGTTCTATGGGGGACAACAGGAGCTTTCAAATCAATGCATCAGCTCAGCCAGCTTTAAAGAGAGCAACAGAGGCTAAATCCATGTAGTCCAGTAGGTGGCAATCTGTGAACAAGAAAAACATTATCAGAAGGCATTCTGTATAGTCCATCTCTCCATGGAAATGAGGGAGAATCTCTTATAATGCACTGTGACTAAACCAATGTCATTTATTTCTCTCTTTAAAAAAGTTCCACCGTCCCATAACAACCTCATTTTGCTGAAGAGAACTTCCAGCGCTGGAGTACGAACATCTGTCTCCCGCTATTGGGCTGTTTTTGGAATCTTCCCACCTTCCTGTTTAACCCTGTTTTTGCCAGAGGAATACACTGCAGCCCTCTGGCAGCAACAGTGTTACAGCCCTCTTTACAAATATGCATTACTTTTCCAAGAACTGGGCTGAAAACTGGCATTTTTTGGCAACGTTGGGCCGCTTTGTAAGATTTTGATTATGCAACTGCTGAAAATCAGCATTTTCCCCACTTTTCTCGACTATTTGGAGAACAATGGTTAAGAGACTTATTCTATATCAGTCAAAGTGGCCAAATGGGCCATTTTTAGAGCACTACCGCTTGATTTGAACTGTAAATGTTGTCCAAAAACGGTGAGATTGGCGGCATCGGCAGATACAGAATACAATAAATGTGTTAAAAACAAACTCAACCCCCCCTTTTTTTAGCGGTTGGTCAGCTCCTGTGTATTTTATTTTTTTCAAGATGTGTCTGATAACAAGATGGCCCATATTAAGTGGTGCTATGCTATCTATCAGTGCAAATAATGATTTAACTCTTGAGTGCTGGAGGTGCCGTGGCCTCACCTGGCACTGGCGATCATGTGACTGCTCGCTCCGAAGTGGTCACGTGATCGCTCTGTCACTGATGATGGCATGGAAAAGGAGGAGTCATCCTCCTGCCATCACTTCAGACCGCGTCCTGAGCAGGACGCCATCTCCCCTAAGAGAACTAGCGTTTTTGGGGGACCATTGCTACCACGTCATGGGGCACCCAGGGTACCATAATCCATGACATAGTAGCTACGTCCAAGGGCACTCAAAGGGTTTTTAAGAAGTAGGTGCAGGCATACACACAAGTAGACAGTTTTGGGGAAATTAAAACATGGCTTTATTTAGCCTGTCCCTTTAAACACTGTACAGCATACAAAAACTAAATTAACAAAGCAACAAACACCTATCCCAGTGTAAGGGCTAACTCACTCCCTAGTCTCAAGAGGTACCTTAAGCAGTTGAACCTTCGGGTCAGTGGTGTCCAGGTGTCTTGGTGTGTTCTCAAGACACTCTACTCATGTCAGCACAGTTGGGTGCAAAGGAGTCCTCGTTCTCCTGGGTCAGCACGGTTGTGTGCTGAGGACTCTCTCCCATCAGTTTCCCACAGGAGGCTTTTCTACCGCTGATTATCCAGGTGGAGACTGGTTAATTGACAGTTGCAATTAACCAGCTCCCTGCTGGATTCCTGAGACCATTTAGAGGCAGCTTTATTTAAACCAGGGTTACGTCCCTGTTACAGGGTTAAATATTGTTTCACCATGCTGTAAGTTTCCGTTACTGCTTCAGTATTTGAGTATGATGTAAATTTCTTAGTTGGCTACCTGCAGCATATAAACTCAACTCTAAAGGGCCTATGTACTAAGCGTCGCAAATAGAACTTTCGTCGTAAAATTGACACACGGAATTCACAAATTATATTATACTTGTGTGCGTCTATGTACTAACCTTTTATTTCCCATTGTACAGTACATTCAAGCACAAAATGTTTTTAGTCAAGTATAGTGGAGAAAACAAATGGGATGCACATAACACACAGATATATATGGTGTGCACTAAAAAAAGGCACCTGTAACGCCTGAATGCCCGCAGACCTGGCCAGACCCCAATATTGAGGTGGGTAAGGGTAGAATACGCACCCACAGCAGTGAGGGCGTGCCCGGAGTGTGGTATGATGCGTTGCCGGGCCTGGTGAGAAAGGGTTAGCCTGATACTTGCTGCGTCCGGGTGCCAGAAGTCCGAGGGTCAATATCCAAGAGCCGTAGGTCAGGGGCAGGAGAGAGCAGCGTAGTGAGGTCCAAAGCCGAGTCCAGGGGTAGCGAGGTACACGAAGTCAAACGAGAGCTGAGATCAAATCCAACGGTATCCAACAGGGGCAGGAGCAGGAACGTGAGCTGTAACACAGAAGGGAGCTAGGCATAGACCACCGCACTACAGGAGTCACAGAAGAACTATGCAGAGCGAGGAAGGAGAGGGCAGACTGGGGTTATATATGTGGAAGGACCAATGGTAGCAAGAGGTGGAGCAGAGGCTTGTCTGAGTAAGCCAAGGGATAGGTTCAGCTGCGCAGAGTGGGAGTCAGCCAGGTGAGTGGTGGAAATAGCCTGCAGCCAATGAGGGGCGGAGCCAGCGGTGCGGGAGGACGACCAAGAGTATCGGGTGCGCGCGCGCCCTGTAAGGTTCCCGTGCGCGCGCCCCGGGCCGCGTGTGGGAGGATGCGGCATGCGCCACAGAGAAGCAGCATGGCGTCTGACCGGGAGAGGTAAGGAGCCAACAGGGAGGGGTCTGGAGCGAGCAGCCACTGAGAGGCGCGTGTCCCCCGATCCCTTACAGTACCCCCCCCTTGAGGATCGGACTCCGGACAATCCTCCCAAGGTTTGTGAGCAAATTTCCGACAATATTGTTTAAGGAGAGTTGAAGCATGAATGTGATGAGAAGGTACCCAGGAGCGTTCCTCCGGGCCATATCCCTTCCAATGAACGAGGAACTGAAGTTTGCCCCTGGAAAAACGTGAATTGAGAATGGACTGGACCTCAAATTCTTGTTGCCCTTGAATTACGACGGGGTTGGGTCTCTGAGAACAGTCTGGAAAATGTACATTTTGAACAAAGGGTTTCAGAAAGGAAACGTGGAACACAGAGGGTATATTCATGGTGGGAGGTAGCGAAAGTCGATACACTACTGGATTGTTCCGTTCGAGGACTTTGAAGGGACCCAAGAATCTGGGCGCCAGCTTCTGGGAAGGAGTTTTGAGCTTGATATTTTTTGAAGAAAGCCAGACTCTATCTCCAGTTTTATACTCCGGTGCCACCTGACGTCGTCGATCTGCTTGAGCTTTCTGTTTTTGGACGGCCCCTTGCAAGGCTTTTTGAATCCTTTTCCAGGAGACTTGTAAATAAGAAACTTGGATATCTGCTGCAGGTACGCCAGAGGGGAGGGAAGAGAGAGGAAGGCTGCTGGGATGGAACCCATAATTAATGACGAAAGGCGACTCTTGCGTGGACTCATTCTTCAGTGAATTAATTGCAAACTCCGCCCAGGGTAATAGGTCCACCCAGTTGTCTTGAGATTCTGACACAAAGCATCTGAGATACTGCTCCAAGGTCTGATTCATTCTTTCCGTCTGGCCGTTGGTCTGTGGGTGGTAACTCGAGGAGAAGAGAATGGAAATGCCAAGTCTCTGAGAGAAAGCTCGCCAAAAGTTAGAAATGAATTGAGTACCCCTGTCCGAGACAATGGTGAGTGGCACGCCGTGTAGCCTGAAAATTTCTTTAGAAAATATGTCAGCCAAGGTAGCTGAGTTGGGGAGACCCTTGAGGGGTATAAAGTGTGTGTGCTTGGAAAATCTGTCCACTACTACAAGGATCGTATTCATCCCCTTGGAAGGTGGAAGTTCCACAATAAAGTCCATGGAAATATGCTTCCAAGGCCGTTCCGGAATAGGAAGGGGCAGAAGAAGTCCAGATGGTTTGTGTCGGGCGGACTTGCTCTGAGCCCAAACCGGACAAGCTCTGGTGAAATCAAAAATATCCTTGCTCATCTTAGGCCACCAAAAGGTCCGTTTAATAAGATCCACTGTCCTCTTGAAGCCTGGATGACCAGCAGATCTGGAAGAATGCCCCCACTCCAAGATCTTGTGGCGAAAACGTGGAGCAGCGTACAGACGTCCTTCTGGCACCTTCAATTTCCTAGGGATATGAGCCTGGGCTTTAGTGATCTCATCCAGGATATCAAAATTATTGGCAGAAATAATGTATTTTGCGGGAAGAATCGTCTCCGAAGATTCGTTAGATCCTTCCTCCGTAGAAAACTGGTGAGAAAGTGCATCGGCCTTGATATTCTTGGTACCTGGAATATAAGAGATCGTGTAATTGAAACGAGAGAAAAAAAGTGCCCAACGTGCTTGACGGGATCCCAGACGACGAGCCCCCTCAATGTACAATAAGTTTTTGTGATCGGTGAGAATTGCTACTGTCTCTTTAGTAAAATCGAGGAGGTGTCTCCATTCTTGCAAAGCTAACTTGATATTCAAAAGTTCATGGTTCCTGACATCATAATTTCTCTCAGCCGAAGAGAATTTCCTAGAAAAGAATCCACAAGGATAGAGTCTTTCTTGGGGAGAAGACCTTTGCGAAAGTACTGCCCCAGCTCCCACATCAGAAGCGTCAACCTCAAAGGTAAAAGGGAGAGATGTGTCCGGGTGCCGAAGGATGGGAGCGGAGACGAAAGCTCTTTTGAGAAATTCGAAGGCTTTGATGGCCTCTGGGGACCATGTTGTGGGATCAGCCCCTTTTTTGGTAAGAGCGGTAATGGGTAGAGCGATAGTGGAGAAATTACGGATGAATTTCCGATAGTAGTTTGAAAACCCAAGGAAACGCTGGACGGCTTTTAGGGAATTCGGCAACGGCCAATCTTGGACAGCCTTCAATTTCTCTGGATCAATGGTGAAGCCTTTATCGGTAATTATATAGCCAAGGAAGGCTGTGGATGATTGGTGGAAGAGACATTTCTCCATCTTCGCGTAGAGGCTATTAGCACGAAGCCAAGCGAGAACTACCCTGGTGTGACGAATGTGCTCTTCCAGGTTTTTGGAGAAAATGAGGATATCATCTAGGTATACTATGACGAAGATACCCAAAATGTCCCGGAAGATGTCATTCATAAATTCTTGGAAGACGGCTGGGGCATTGCAGAGGCCGAACGGCATCACTAGATATTCATAATGACCTGTACGTGTATTGAATGCAGTTTTCCACTCGTCACCGTCGCGTATTCAGATTAGATTGTAAGCTCCTCTCAGGTCGAGTTTGGAAAATATAGAGGCTCCTTGGAGCCGGTCAAAAAGTTCCGAAATTAGAGGAAGAAGGTACCGGTTTTTCACTGTATTTTTGTTAAGCCCACGAACGTCGATACAACGTCGATTAGGGAGCCATCCTTCTTTTTCACGAAGAAGAAACCCGCCCCGGCCGGGGAAGTGGAATTCCGAATAAACCCTCTCTTGAGATTCTCCTGGATGTAAGTCGCCATAGCCTCGGTCTCGGGCACGGAAAGGGGATACGACTTAGACTTGGAGAGTGTGGCTCCAGGAATTAATTTGATAGGACAGTCGTACGAACGATGAGGTGGTAGGACTTCAGCCTGAGTCTTATTAAAGACATCTAAAAAATCATGGTATACCTCAGGCAGGGTAGAGAGAGGAGGTGAAGAAGTGTCAAGACCAGCGAGCACGGTAACGAAAGGGATGACCATCTTCTTCACGGTAGAAGCCCACTGGATCGGTAGTTTGTCAGTCCAATCGACACGCGGGTTGTGAAACTGGAGCCATGGTTATCCCAAAATGACCTGAACAGTAGGTGAGTGGAAGACATTGAAGATGATGACCTCAGTATGACCATCCGCGGTGGTCAGGGTGAGAGGAACAGATTCCCAAATAATGAACGCTGGTTGGAGCGGGCGACCGTCGATAGCCTCAAGGCCGATGGGTGACTTCTTCTTGATTAACGGAATTTGGTTGTTGCAGGCATAGTCGTGATCCAAGAAGTTACCACCAGACCCGGAGTCGATGAAGGCTTCAACGTCTACCCGGATATTGGGACCCTCGAGAGTTATGGGGAGAAGAATTCTCTTCGGAAGCTCTTTGGGGGAAGAGGGGCAAGGAGAGATGGTACCCAGTAAAAGCCCCTCTACCTTTACTGGGCGTTCTCGTTTCCCGGTTTCAGGCGACAGTGATGTAGTTGGTGTTCCGGAGAGCCACATTAGAAGCAGAGACCCTCATTTCGGCGGCGTGTCCTCTCAGCGGTCCGAAGCTGTTGGCTACCGATTTGCATCGGCTCGGGAGTGTCCAACGCAGGAAGAGCCAAGGGAGGAGTCCTAGGAGAAGCAAGCAAGGGCAGCATTAAACGGGGACGCTGGCGCTCCTGGCATCGCTCATGAGTGCGCTGGTCCATCCGGATGCTGAGGGCAATGAGATCCTCTAGAGATGAGAGAGGAGTGTGAGCTGCCAGGTCATCCTTGAGGGATTCGGACAATCCGTGCCAGTATGCTGCGGAAAGGCTTGATCATTCCACGAGTCTCTGCAGCGATGGTGCGGAACTCCACGGCGTATCTTGCAGCCGACCTGCGACCCTGGGAGAGATAAAACAAGGAAAAAGCGGCAATCTCCCTACACGCTGGTGTGTCAAAGACCTGCTGGAACTCTCGCTGAAATTTGGGCTAGTCTTGAGTTATCTCAGATCTGTGCTCCCAGAGAGGAGAAGCCCAAGCGAGAGCGTCGCCCGTCAGCAGGGCATAGACATAGGCCACTTTAGAGCGACAGTGGGAAACCGAGATGGGGACATCTCGAACTGGACGTCACATTGGTTCAAGAATCCCCGGCAAGTAAGGGGGTCTCCGGCATACTGGTTGGGAGGAGGAATACGTGGCTCTGAAGTGCCCATAGGTACTGGGGCAGGAGGGGATGGTGCAACTGGCGATTCCCGCAGGGAGAGTTTAGAAAGCTGCTGTGCCACGGCTGTGACTTGATCGCTCAAAAATTGCAAGTGATCCATAGATACACCTTGGCCCACCTCAGGGGGGTCTGCATTTGTTGGGCTCTGCATAATGTAACGCCTGAATGCCCGCAGACCTGGCCAGTCCCCAATACTGAGGTGGGTATGGGTATAACACGCACCCATAGCAGTGAGGGCGTGCCCGTAGTGTGGTATGATGCGTTGCCGGGCCTGGTGAGAAAGGGTTAGCCTGATACTTGCTGCATCCGGGGTGCCAGAAGTCTGAGGGTCAATATCCAAGAGCCGTAGGTCAGGGGCAGCGTAGTGAGGTCCAAAGCAGAGTCCAGGGGTAGTGAGGTACACGAAGTCAAACGAGAGCTGAGATCAAATCCAAAGGTATCCAACAGGGGCAGGAGCAGGAACGTGAGCTTTAACACAGAAGGGAGCCAGGCATAGACAACCGCACTACAGGAGTCACAGAAGAACTATGCAGAGAGAGGAAGGAGAGGGCAGACTGGGGTTATATATGTGGAAGGACCAATGGTAGCAAGAGGTGGAGCAGAGGCTTGTCTGAATACGCCCAGGGATAGGTTCAGCTGCGCAGATTAGGAGTCAGCCAGGTGAGTGGTGGAAATAGCCTGCAGCCGATGAGGGGCGGAACCAGCGGTGTGGGAGGACGACCAAGAGGATCGGGTGCGCGCCCGCCCTGTAAGGTTCCCGTGCGCGCGCCCCGGCCGCGTGTGGGAGGATGCGGCGTGCGCCGCAGGGGAGCGGCATGGCGTCTGACCGGGAGAGGTAAGGAGCCGACGGGGAGGGGGTCTGGAGCGAGCAGCCGCACTGGGAGCCGGGGTAACGGGGACCCGCTGAGAGGCGCGTGTCCCCCCGGTTCCTTACAGCATCTGTGCACCAAAAAAATAGTTGAACATGCATCAGAATCATCTGCCAAGTTATATCTGGTCTAAATCCTAAAAAGAAATTGTAAAGAGGCTGCAGTGAGTATAGGAACAGATTATTATTATGTATATTTTATTTTATCGTTTGATTATATTGATGTGTATAGGTTTTGCGCGTGTAGCCATGCCTGGTTTTGGCTACCAGTCTGCCCTTCCTGTCATGTAAGCCCTGGTAACAGTGCAGGCAGTGACAGGACCAATCATGGGTTTTCCCCACAGAGTCAGCTTCCTTGAGTGACAGGTGAGGAAGTGGGAAAAGGCCTGTGTTCTGCCCAATTCTGGGTTTAGACCTTGTACCTTCCTCCCACTGTACTTAAGGGGCTGCACCACCAAATTTAGACAGTTGTCTCTACCATTGAGAGAGACAGGTAACACACAGGATTGCCTGCGCATTGGCATCCATTGTTCCTCTTTCCCTTGGGGGAGAGTGAGTGATTACCATTCCCCTGTCCCTGCTAGAGGGGCAGGGAAAAGTTATGAGTGGAGGTAGATGGGAAACAATTCCTGTAGTTTGT
This sequence comes from Ascaphus truei, assembly GCF_040206685.1. NCBI lineage: Eukaryota > Metazoa > Chordata > Amphibia > Anura > Ascaphidae > Ascaphus > Ascaphus truei. The sequence continues at coordinate 159,651,902 of NC_134483.1, read as the reverse complement.
GTCCCAAGTGCGAATTCCCCGGCAGGTAGCCAAATGCCTCGTCATCTAATTAGTGACGCGCATGAATGGATGAACGAGATTCCCACTGTCCCTACCTACAAAGAAAATATAATTAGAATATTAAATTGGAGAAACAAACAAAAACATATGCCTCTATTGGGTAGCAAAAGTTGCTGAGGGGCGTGTCAAAAATATATATTTCTCTCTATTTATATATTATATACATCTTAACTTAGGCAGTGCATGAACAATTAACCCCTACCTTGTCTGAGCTATTTTCATGTTTGGATTGTGTACAATGCTACGTGTCCGCGGTGCGGGGCCAGCTTTCTATTATCGGCGCTGATGCAGCCTATGGCCTTCGCAAGCAAAGATACGGCTGAACCCAAGACCTGGGCGGCCGATGAGACGACTACTACTCCCATGGAGGTTCAAGTGGGCCTGTGTGCCCTACAGAACGCTCTGGGGGGCCCGTGTGCCCCAATGTCAGATCCAATGACCAATCCGATTCTACAGATGGTTCCAGACCTGGTACCAGAGATGGTTCCAGAGACGGACCGTGAGCCGGAATCCACGCAAGAGCAACCTGGTAAGGTGACTGCCCGGGGTGAGGACGAGCCGCTGCCGTTAGAGGCGCAGGAGCTGGAACGCTGCCTGCTGTTTGCCACCAATGACAGCGAGATGCTCCGGTATCACTCCGCCGCTGATGCGTCCCTGCCTTTGTCAGGACAAAAGCTGCGGTCGGGTGTCCGTGGTGCTTCGCCAGCCGACACTGTGAAAGAAATTACCTGTGACACCAAGCGACGGTGGAGTCCAGTACAGATGACAGCGATGGTGCGGCCTAAGCAGTGGAGGAGCATCCCGATGGTGGCAGTTCCCAGCGGCCTGGTCAGAGAACCAGTGACATCCAGTGAGTCCCAGGGTTCCAGCGAGTCAGTGGAGCGGTGAGAGGCCCACTGCTTACCCAGGACCCAATGGAGACTTCCGGCGAGGCGGTACAGGCCGGTATCTTCTCCTATGCGGGGAGCAGTGACACACGTTGGCGGAAACCGGATGTCGACACACTTCCGGTGCGGGACGTCGACCTCTGTACAGATCCCGCGAGATCAGATGACATCGTCATGGAGGCGACCGCCGGGCCGGATGAGGAACGGCCGGTGCCCGACCCGGTGAGTACAGCCTTACCTAAAGCCAGCATGGACCATTTCATTGATCATGTTAGAGTCCTGGTCTCAGGAAATCTGTGGATTCAGAGATTGGAGCTATCTTTGTGGAACCTGGTAAGGGTAGGCCTCCAATAGGGGACTCTGACGAGACTTGCGGGACTTTAAGGCCTTAGCCGCTACCAGTACTACATCACATATGTTGGAAAGGTCCAAATACTCCAAGAAAAGAGCTCATTGTTGCAAGAAGACCTTAAAGCCTTCTACAGACTGGAAGGACTGGGACTTTGACATGTGCTCTGAGGGGGATGAGACCGCGGAGAGTGTGGTCTCTTATGGGGGTAAATCCAATATGTCATTGTAAGAGACGTGTTCAGAGGTACGCAATGGAGACTGTTTTAAGGTGAAATTAAAATAAGGCTTTATTGCGCCTGTTGCTTTAAACACAGCAAACATGTAAATCAGCAAACAAAAATCTGCTCCACACTGGAGTATATATACACGTGTGTTCCAGTTCTCTCTAACTGCGTGGTTAGCCCAGCGATTCACCAGCCCAAATCATGGAGACATTTATCAATACACATAGACATAGATAATAGTCTTATACGAAAAGTCTTATCTGTTAGCTGGGCTGCTGTAGGGGAAGCTTCTCTGCTGTCTTGGATCCGCACCCCTGTGTGCTAAGGCAATCTCCGGGCTCCAGGTTAGAATCTTGTCCTCTTTGTCTTGTGGTCAGCTTGTCGCTCAAGACATCTGTCCTTCCTTGGTTCAGCCCAGTTGTGGACTAAGGAATCTCTCTTCCTGTCTCAGAGGCAGGCATTTTCTACCACCTGTAATCAGCCAGATGGTGTTAGTTAATTGCCTACCAGCAGTTAACCACCACACTGCTGGATTAGAGGCACATTTGTGAACAGGGATAAGTCCCCTGTTACATACCTCCACTGTTTGTGGGAAGCTCGGGCTTACCACGGCCAAAGCCCATCCTTCCACTCTCATTCGAGATCTTTCTGTGACTTGAATGAGAGTGGATGGAGGAAGAGAATCCTCTGTCCCGCTGGGATTGGAGCCCTTTCTCCAGTTTATTTTTGTCTCCTCCCGAAGGTGCTTGAGATCAGCACTCCTCAGTCGCTCGAGGAAGACTTTTTCCAAGTAAAGTCTTTTTACCGAGTGTGCGGTCATGAGATTTCCGTTGCGTCGGGCACTCCTCTTTTTGTAGACAAACTGTATGGCAACAGTTGTAGAGCAGTTAGGACTAGCCCTTAGAGTTTTCCGCTCTTGAAGCGGTCTTTCTGCACCTCCTCCACACAATGGAGTCGCCAGTTCAGCTTCTTTGGGACTGAGTTGCACCTCCACCTCCCTTTCCAGAGAACGTCCTATCTTTTCAGCTTCTTCAGCTAAGGATTCTTCTGGCTTTGATTCTGCACTCCTACCTCTGTTTGTTGCATGTTGGGCAGCTGCAGGTTTGGCTAGTGCTTTCTTAGGTGACTCAAACTTCATAATCTTGTTTTGAAGGTGCGTGGAGTCCCCAACTCTCACTGTACCCTTGTCCTCACGGGCATTAGTTACTGTGGGATACCGGTGCTTGGGCAGAGCCAATACCTTTTCCCGTATTGGAGGAATCTGTAAGTTACTGGTCTGCAGAGTCTCATTCTGTTTGAGTGTGTCTTGCAAGTTTCTTCTCAGGGAATTTATCTGCGCACTTTGCTTTCTCTGAGTCTGTATCAGTGTCTCCTTCATATTCTGGAGCTCTGTAATTTTTGCCGCTGCGTCTGTTTTCTCCTTGGTGTACTAACTCAAGGGAATGGAACAGTCTCTCTGTCTCTCCAGCTCTTGCTCCAGTTTCTGAGCCTTCTCACGCTCCCTCTCATACAGAGTCACCTGGTATCGAAGCTCCTCCTCCAATGATGCCCTGATGACATGCAGCGTGGCCTTTAGCTCCTCATACTGCTCTGTGGGGACGTACTAGGTATTCAGACATTCCTGCAGCGCTTGTACCTCTTTAGAAGCCTGCAGCTTTTCTTCCTGCAGCGTTTGCTGCGTCTCCTCGGCATACTGGAGGTGCGTACGCAGACCCTGCAGTTGGTTCTGCAGTCGGTGCTCTGCTTCAAACTTTTCATCTTCCAAAAGTTTATTTATTTCTTTAAGCTTGTGCAGCTTTTCATTCTTTCCCTTGACGTGTTCTATCAACTCAGAATTTTCTTTTTTTAATCTTAAATTTTTTCTTTTTTCAGTCTCTGTACTATTCAGGGCCTCCTTGCAGTCCACCTTCCATTTTTGCACATTTGCATGGAGGCAGGCTGTCTCCTGGCATGAGACTTCCATCTCCAGGTTGAGGTTCTGAAGCTCCTTCTGAGAGACTTTGAGATTTAAATTAAGATGGAGGATAGTTTTCTTTGAAATGTCCAGCTCCTCCGCGAGACTGTGAAGTTCCTTTCTGGAGACTTCCAGTTTTGTGTGGCTGCTGTTGATCTCATGCTGTGAGGCATCCAGTGCTGCACGAAGATTGTGAACATATTGCTGAAAGACTGTAATCTCCTTCAGTGCCTCCTCATAATTCCGCTTCAGCTTAGCCATCATTTTATCAGATTGGCTAAGCTTTTCCGCCATGGTGGCATTATTAGTGTTTGCAGCATTTAGCTCGGACTTGAGATCGTCCAATTCTGTTCCAGATTCAGAGTACATTGCGAGCACCGTCTTCTGTAGCTCAGCATTATCTTCCCTCTCAAGTTTCAATTGTTCCCGGAGCAGATCACAGTCACGTCTGGCAATTTTCAGGGCATCTTCAGGGCTGGTCAAGGGATCGCCACTCACTGGTTCCGGCTCCGGTTCCCTGGGATGGTTGGTTGAGGGTTCCTCACTGTTGGCACCGGACAGACACTTCTTTGGGTTACCCGACTTCTGCCTTGGGCCCTCTGGATATTCGGTCATCTGCATGACGCATCCTCCATTTTCCCTAGGATGCAGGACCTCTCGGTCCCCCTTTTGCTCCGCAGGATCTGCGGACGTGTCTGTTCCTTCCACGATACGTGAAGAACCGCTTTTCTTTTTTCGCCTTTTTGTTTTGGACGACGCCGTCCCCTCAGGGATACTGGGGCCTCCGTCTTCAACTGTATTAGCTGAAGGAAATATTCGGTGATCCGCTGCTCCCGCTCTTTCTCCTTCCGATCATATTCGTCATCATAGGGAGCGGTCTTTTCGGTTCATACCGAGTTCAGGCACCCCCACTATTCTTGGGGTGTGACTCGGTTTGGGTTCCCCGTAAGAGATGTCTTCCTCCGCATCGGACTGGAAGGGCCACTCTTCCGTGGGGTAGGGTTCATTCCAGGAATGCTGCATCTTGTCCTCCATTTTGGGGCTATCAGGTGTATTTTTCTTCCTGACCTCTGGAGGCGCTATTGCAGCTTTTGCCAGTGTATTTTCTAGAACCCCAGCTTGTGATAGTCCTACCGGTGGGCATATTTTGCTTGTAGAGGTCGTAGCTCTCACAGGCCTCACTGTGGACTTTTTCTTCCCTTGGGTAAGTTTTACAACATTAGCATTACTGTGCATGCATTCACTCTCATCGTCTGAATAAGGCCTGAAGGGACACTGCTCCGTGTGGTGGGGTTCTTTACAACAGGAACAAATTTTCTTCCCTATTTTTACAGTGTCTGTATTTGACTTCAGCTGGGGGCCATTTTAAATTCCCAGGGTTGTATTTCTTTAAATACAAAGCTTGCTAGCTGCCCATTTTCTGGCTTCAGCAAAGGCATTTGCTTTACACCATTTACTTGCTATGTGCAATACCTCCGCTTCAGCAACATAATTTGGTTTTCTGCTTGAGTTCAGTAATTTTCAGTCTCATCTTTGGGTATTATGGCATTCACTCTTCACACTTTGGGTGCCTGTTTTACTCCCAAGATACATAGGCAGACTTTACTTGCAGAAAAAAAACAACATTCTTTGCAGTGGAATATTTCTTTCACTCCCGGCAGGGTGACTCAACACTCAGCAATTGGCTTTGGGATACCTTTAACACAGTTCAGCAATCCCCTTTTCCCCTGTAGGGCAATTTTACACTCAGCATTTGTTTGCTGAAAATTCCCCTGCTTCAGCACAGTCTTGCATCAATGTTCACACTTTTCTGCATATACTCCATTCACAGCTGGTAGTCCTATGTGGTGTGGCAGCCTTTACTTCCAGAATCAGTACCGCTCGTGGGTCACTGTCTGTATTCACTGCTTCAGCACATTTTTTTTTTTTTTTTAACGAAAACAATAAAGCCTAGCTCCTCTGGAGCGTTAACTCACTTCTTGAACCCAGACTACTGCTGGAAGGCAAAGCCCCTTCATCAACAACCATACTGTATTACACATCATTGTGATAGGCAAGTAAGGTTTACCTGCTTCAGCAGTCTCTCTCTTCTCTTGGGATTGGGGAAAAGAGTCCATCTGTGGTGTTGTGGCTTTCTTCAGTGCAGTGTAGATTTCCTGCCTGGATGTGTATCCCTTTAATTCTGATCTCTGCTGCAGGTGAATCTTTGTTTTTGTTGCTCAGGTTTGTTTGCAAGACTGTATGCAGGCAAAAAGCACAAAAAAATTCACAGGCACTATCCGGGGCCCCTTTTATCTTCAAGGGCCACCTCTCGTCCCACTTCTGACGACCATATGTAAGAGACGTGTTCAGAGGTACGCAATGGAGACTGTTTTAAGGTGAAATTAAAATAAGGCTTTATTGCGCCTGTTGCTTTAAACACAGAAAACATGTAAATCAGCAAACAAAAATCTGCTCCACTCTGGAATATATATACACTTGTGTTCCAGTTCTCTCTAACTGCGTGGTTAGCCCAGTGATTCACCACCCCAAATCATGGAGACATTTATCAATACACATAGACATAGATAATAGTCTTATATGAAAAGTCTTATCTGTTAGCTGGGCTGCTCTAGGGGAAGCTTCTCTGCTCTCTTGGATCCGCACCCCTGTGTGCTAAGGCAATCTCCAGACTCCAGGTTAGAATCTTGTCCTCTTTGTCTTGTGGTCAGCTTGTCGCTCAAGACATCTGTCCTTCCTTGGTTCAGCCCAGTTGTGGACTAAGGAATCTCTCTTCCTGTCTCAGAGGCAGGCTTTTTCTACCACCTGTAATCAGCCAGGTGGTGTTAGTTAATTGCCTACCAGCAGTTAACCACCACACTGCTGGTTTAGAGGCACATTTGTGAATAGGGATAAGTCCCCTGTTACAGTCATGTAACTCAGAGATTTCGGGGGTATCATCCAAAACTACATCCGGTTCTGGTTCTACTCAGGCTGCCCCAGTAAAATCCCTACCCTGGTGGGATCCTATGTTTCGGGGATGTGTGCCCTATATGCACAGGACTCGGTTCATGTTAAATGATGGAGACATAGTGGACCATTGGTGGCTGCGGGGGAGTTTAGTCCTGAAGAGACAGCTGAAGCTCTCAGACGCAGGGAACATGAGATACATTTGGGAATTGTACAACCCAAGGGTGCAATACTTAGGTACTGTGTGCCACCCATGCAGGAACCACTGTTCTGGGTTTTGCCAGGCCAGGCAGAGGGTAGTAGGCTTACTAAGATCAGCAGGGCTGAGCGTCACATAGTACAGAGATACAGGCAGTCACACAGGTTTGAATACCCTTATGTTCCAGAACCCATAATGGGAGAGGTGGAGGAGAACAGGGAAAAGAGGCTGAATGATGTCATCAGAGCTTATATTACGTCCCATAGTAAGAGTACATTCTATCATCTAGAAGAGCGTATTGCATACCTGTGACTGCCAAGGGGTAACTAGGCCATCAATAAAGGTATTATGCCTGGCTAGTTACCTCTGAACCAAATTTGTAGGTTTAGAGTGTCAGCTCTTGGACCCATTGGTTGTACATGAAATGTATGTGATTGTGCAACTATAAAGAATTGATGTGTGTTTTTACCTTTCCAGGCGTGCTAAACAGTGGAGATTCACCGGCTATGAGTTTCAAGGGGGGGTTGCGGTAAAAGTGTTGTCACATTGTGTCTAGATAGACGGGGCCCAGAATTGCTGGCCACCCTAAAAATGTATCCGAGAATCAAGTCAGATTCCTGGGGACATATAGGCACAGACCTCTGGTCAAAATCCTCCCTTAAAAACAGTTACGTGACTCACCGCCGAGTTCCCTGCTTCAGCACAGACCAGAAAGGTAAAAGGGGCATAGGGATGTGAGGTGTCCCTGACACAGTCAAGAGGTCCCTAGGATAAGGGGGATACTCATTTAATGCCCAGGTCATCCAGAAGCTGTATAGGGTGTGACTCACCACCAAGTTCCCTGCTTCAGCACAACCCAGAAAGGTAAAAGGGGCATAGGGATGTGAGGTGTCCCTGAACCAGTCAAGGGGTCCCTAAAATAAGGAGGGATGCCCAGTTTGCCCAGATCACCCTGAACCCAGTATAGGGGTTTGGGGTGATCCAGTTATATATAAGACTGTGAGGTTTTGTTAAAGTCTAAAGTCAGGTTTTGCAGATTGTGAGGCATATGGCTAGTGGGACTAACAAGTACAAGTTCTCATTCTATCCCTCATAACCAAAAAGACTTAGACATTTTAGCAGCATAAAAGTGTAAGGTATATTATATTAAACAAAGTGTGTTAAGTACATGTATGCTTTGTGCACAGGAAAAGGAGGCACAGGGATGAAAAGTGTTCCTGTAGCTGCGGGGATCCCTAGGTAACATAGGGGTACCCCAGTTAGTCCCATGGTATCTCAGAACCGGTATTGGGTTGTGGGTTATGGAAGTCCCCTATTAAGTATAGGAAAACCTGACCTGTTTATGGGCGTTTAGGGTCCCCATGTTTATACTTTATTAAAGTAAGGTTCAGAGGGTGTTATACTGTATGTATAAAAATCCATGCATACGAGACAGGGTGTCTATACCTAGCCTTCTGGCTTCAAATGGAATCCAGGATGTGGAGGGGTCAAACCATTTGGTGAGCAGGAAAAGGCCAGGTGTCAGTTTTGCCTGATTGTGACACCAGACTTAGCGGAGCTGGCAAGGGGTTAGCTGGGGGGAAGTTGCTGCTTGTGGGAATATTTCCCATTGGCTGATTCATATTTCCAGCCCACACTTTTTTTCAAGCTGGCTCAACACACCCCTGCCTCTGACATCATCAGCCAGGTGAGCCCTGTTCTAATTGGCTACTGAGAAATTTCTCACGCTTTTGATTGGGCTGTAGGTTTCTGTGAATGAAACTGAGAGGTTTTAAAAACCCTTGCTCAGCTCAGATTTTCAGTTTCTAAGTTTCTCTAAAGTTTTCTAGTTTCTCTAAAGTTTTCTAAGATTCTATGCAGCAAGTAATTTTGTTTTCTCATGTTTATTGTAATCCCCTGTGGGTACGTCTGTTTCAATGGAATAAATGACAATTTGTTTTACTTCTTGGTTTTGCTCAGTGATGTGATCCCGGTATAAAGGTGTAATTGCCTGGTCTCCCGTGACAATACCTTGTAGGGGTATGGAAGTTGGGAAGGTTGATCTATATGGATAGAGTCGAATACATATCAGTGAACAGGTTCTCCATGTTGGGAGGGACCATGGTCATTACTGAACACAGTAATATGATTGTTATTTCATATGGATGCTGTAATATCAACTATGTTGTATTGTTGCAGGTTGTCATTTGAAGGATGGTACAGCAAATTGGCTCCATGTGGGGACCATTGGATTCCACCAGAGGGAGAGTGTCGCCATGCCTGGTTTTGGTTATCAGTTTGCCCTCCCTGTCATGTAAGCCCTGGTAACAGTGCAGGCAGTGACTTGACCAATCTTGGGTTTTCCCCACAGAGGCAGCTCCCTTGAGTGACAGGGGAGGAGGTGAGACAAGGCCTGTGTTCTGCCCAATAATGGGTTCAGACCTTGTACCTTCCTCCCACTGTACTTAAGGGGCTGCACCACCAAATTTAGGCAGTTGTCTCTACCATTGAGAGAGACAGGTAACACAAAGGGTTGCCTGCGCATTGGCATCCATTGTTCCTCTTCCCCTTGGGGGAGAGTGAGTGATTACCATTCCCCTGTCCCTGCTAGAGGGGCAAGGAAGAGTAAGGACTGCTTTAGGTGCCCTTGGCCCGGAGTGGAGGTCCAGGGACCATCCGGAGGTTGAAGACCTGTGTTGAGCTGTATAGGGCAGAAGCCTGTGATACTGTTTGTGCAGAGGAATAAACCGGTTCCAGTTAACTATAACTCCTGCCTACTGTGTAATCTTTCTGGGGGGATTGGAGTACGTTTCTTCTGTAGGAGATTGCATCCATATATCTGGAGCCTGCAGCAGATAGAGGCGCTGTGTCACCAGAGATAAATGTCGGGTATGTACCCCCAAATCCTGTCCAGAAGTCCCCACAACCATCGGCGGACCACTCAGCATTCTGTGAGCAAACAGGTAGCAGGCATCAAACACCTGGCAACAGGGGAATCTCCCATAGGGTGGGGAAACACCGTTACACGCGTTTTCTGTATTTGGTGTTATGTAAACTCTGAAAAGTCTGTTAATAGTGTTAGAGCAGAATTAGGGTTGCTAACACACTATTAAAAAAAAATTACACAATTCTTTTTTTACTATAAATGGTATCAATCAGCAATGCATCAAACGTCATTTCAAACAATGAACAATGTGTCATATGTAAGAAGAGCAGAAACAAGGGCTGATAGCCCTCCTAGATAGTGGAGGTATGATTGGTGCACAAACTTTTTCATCTGCGCCCAGCTGCCTGCTCTCCCCTCCTGCTTGCGCCCCCTTACCGTTTCTGCGATGTCATGTGACATAACAATGTCATGTGACACACAGAACAAAGATAGGTATAAATGGCACACCACTGTTAATAAAAATAGAAAAAACGTTTTGTGCTTGTGGTGCTCACCTCCTGATGATCCCGGCGTCCCAAGGCTGGATCCAAAGACTGGTACACAATGTAGAAAAGAAGAAGCACACACAAGGCTAATGGAGAGTTAAAGAAACTTCAAGCTGTATTAGATCATCAGAGCTAATGAACAGGTAACGTTTCAGGACTCAAGGTCCTCTCCTCAGACCCAACACCTGGAGTCCTGAAACGTTACCTGTTCATTTGCTCTGATGATCTAATACGTCATGTGACACACGACGTCATTTGACACTGCATTGCCATGGCAACATGTCGCCAGAATCCGCCGGGGACAAGGTAAGTGACATACAGAGGCCTCGCGCTCTCCCCTGCTTTGACAAAGAGTGCGCCCCTATGTAAGCACCGCACCCCTCCCCAACCCCCCGAAAATCTTGCACACACCCCTAGGGGGCACGTACCCCAGTTTGTGCACCCCTGCTCCAGGGGACAGAGTATATACAAACAGAACTCTGAGATCCACTGCATCCAGATGGAGGCAGTGGGCCAGACAGTACCCAGTTCACATGCACTCAAACTCATACAGTACATTGGAGCTTCACTGTGATTGGAATGTTACAGGTGTAGCGCACTTCCCCCTCCTATGGAAGATATGGCGGCTACGGTGTGGTGCATTACCTGTGGCTCACAGGAGGCCTGAACCTCAACCGCTGGGAGCCTGGTGTGTACCTGATTCATCAGGTGACAATGCCTCCACCTGCAAGGGATCCCAATGGGTGGGATAATCCCCTTACAGGAACAATACCAATAATACACACACAAGTATATATTAACAACCTTTACTGTACACACTATAACAGTACCCTGTACCACACAGTAATGTAGGCCCCAACCTGATACCACCAGCAAGTGTCCCCGAAGTGTTGGGTGCCAGAAACCAATACCCTGATGTCCCTCTTCCCAATGTCAAGGCCCACCCAAAGTGTTGGAGATAGCGCTAACCCTTGAAATGTTGGTGCACTAGTTGGGTACCTGCCCGGGGCTCCAGCACCCGGGTATTGCAGAAGAACAAAGAGGATCCGTCTGATCCAACGTTGTCATCCGAGATGGCATTCACCTCAGCGTGGGGTGAATTCCGGTGTGGATAATATCACCTTACCGGCTTTCCCATGTAGAAGGTCTGGTCCCTGACCAGAGGCCGCAGTCACCGCGCGACGTATCACCGGTGCTGTACCTGACTATATGCAGCTACTGGGGAAAAGTCCCTAACTATGGTCTTTCCCTATACTACACAGGTTATACCATTTAGTTTTCCCTCCTTTCACAATTGGTATAGTGCAAGGTGCACACCCTATGACCCTTCTGGGCCATTCCATCCCCCTCTTTCCCTATAGCAGCCACAAGCTACAGTAAGTCGGGGCCTAGCTGGGGCCTAAGGGGGGCGATCTGGCCTAGTCCAGGGAAGTACTCCTCCCTGGACACTACATGCTCCTCAGAGGTCCCTCTTCCAACTGGCGAGGTGCAGACACACCAAAAGTATCAAATCCTTGCTGTAGGGGAATGCTGCAGCCCGATTGGCTGTTGGGATCAGATGGCTGCACCCCCTGGGGCTGCTAGGGGTTGTAGTCCCCTGGGGAGTCCTGCTATAATTGCCTAGCCGCCGCAACAGAAAACATTGCATTGCGCATGCGCGAGCAATATCAAGATGGCAGCGCCCTGCAACGAGAGCCGCCGATGCCTCTGGCGACACGCTCGCCTGCCACAACACTCGGCACATCCCCCTGCTGCAGCGGAGGTACGAGGGGGAAACAGGGATCCGGGGAAAGGGACCCTGCTACACAGGGAAAAGAGTAAATGAAAGCAATTGTGTGAAAGCAATTTAGATGAATGCTCTTGTTGCAAGAGACACCCCAGATGGACTCAATGCGTATATGATTCAAGTTAAAAAAAAACTGTTTATTAATATATAATGAATAAAATACATGGGGTAAAAAGAATGACCCACAGACGGCAACACTGACACTTACTGGGGAGAGGGGAGTTTCCTCATTATCTCCTACCTCCTAATAGGCTCAATAGTACTATGAACTACGGTCTTCGATACTAAGGGTTACATACTACTAATTCTCCACCACTGCATGTTACCCTTATTCAAGCCTAGAGTCCACCTACTGTACATCTTGGACTCTCATTGGCCTCACTGTGCAGCCTCACTAGCTACTCCTACCTACCATTATCAATAGTGTTCTCTCAGGACAGTTAGCGTCTTACCACTCTCTCTCCACTAGAGGTATCCCCACCAAGAAACTATGCATTGTGTCGGTTTGCACTGGATTGATACAAAGTAAATTGCTGCAAATAGATCCATTGAGCTATTTTGTTCACTAAACTTTTCATCTCACACAGCTAGTAACCACTCCAGTGAATGTTGCCGTCTGTGGGTCATTCTTTTTTAACCCATGTATTGTATTCATTATGTAGTAATAACCTGTTTTATTTATTTATTTTTATTTAACCATTTACAAGTCCATCTGGGGCTTCTCTAGCAACAAGAGCATGCATTTAAATTGCTTTCACAACGTTGCTTTCATTGACTCTTTTCCCTGCAAGATTACAATCAGAGTTAAAATATACAAAAGTGTCCCAGCACTCACTGTCTATAAAGAAAAGCGCTACTACAAGAGTATGTCTGAAATATGCAATAAGTTTTAATGAGAACACAAGGAAAAAATTACATGGAGTTGCACATCACATTTGAAACAGAGTCTTAGGGAAGGGGAGTGGGGAAGGGAGACAAGGTGACAACACACTACAAAAACAAGGGGAAAAAAACACACTAAAAGGAGGTGGGTATGTAAGGGGGGCAACGACCGTTTCGAGGTACTAACCTCTTTCTCAAGCCCGTTCCCTCTGATCCAAAGGGACCCAGAGGTACTTCCCTATATCCTCACTCCCCTACATACAATGCGCCCTGTCCTACAATAAGGAACAACGGAATATCTGATCAGGTAAGGCTATTGGTATTACAGATACAGCAATACAGCAAACGAAGACCAGCAATAAAGCAATAAAGATCCAGTAAAGACCCCCTGTATACACTTAAATGTCCTACAATAAGGATCAACAGTATATGAGATCAGGCAAGGTTATTAGCAACACAGAAGTAGCAATCCACCAATAATGGAGAAACAGCAAAAGGAGTCCAAGATAAAGCAATATGTACAAGTCAAGAAAGCAAACCGTCCTTTGCTTAGTCACTGCTCCTCTGTGTCTCTGCTACTGACAATCACAGTTAAGCTCCTGTGTACAGTACAGTACTGTATGAGTTCACGTATACTGGGGACTGTCAGGCCCACTGCCTCCACCTGGATGCGGTAGATCGCAGAGTTCTGTTTGTCATATGTAAGAAGTCACTAACATTTTCACAAAATAATTACAAATATGACCGTAGTCCATAAGCCCCTATATTTTTATTTTTTATTTTTTAACAAGATTGTAGAATTGTCCGATACAGAAAATGTTTACATTTAGAAAATCAAACCTTATAAATTTCCCGGTATGATGTTACATACGACTATTTTTGGTGAGATGGTCAGAGATGTCAAGTTCCCAGAAGGGAAATCGGTGAGACGGAAGAATTGTGGACCAAAAAGTAGCATTTTAATGAAAAGTACACTGGATTGAATCAGTGAGACTCTACTGAAGTCAGAGACGGTAAACATTAACCTTCTGAGTGCCCCCGGGCGTAGCTTCCAAGCCACGTGGTCTGGCGCTCAGGAGGCCCCGTGACGCAGAAGTTACGTCCCAAAACGCTGCTCATTCTATTAGGATAGAGGACACAATCTGAACTGGTGGCGGACGGAAAGGGGGTGACTTCTCCCCCTCTGTCATCAGTGACGGAAGTGAAAGACAGGGTCACGTGATCGGAGTATGGAAGGCCGTGGCACTTAAAAGAATAAACACTCAAGGTGACTGAGTCCAAACCAGTGGGAACTGGCAGGACAGTATGACTTGTAAAAAAAACAAATGGGAGAAAAGTAATAAATAAGAGATACGTTTCATGCTGTCGAAACTGCACGGTTCCAACACTAAAAAAAAAGAAATAGGAGGGCAGAATGAATTAGTCACTGGCCGATCACTTTGCATTGGTAAACGTTCATATTTGAATAAGACCCATGCAAATGTATGTGTAACAGAGCTGGTCCCGATTGCCTCTCTACCCCCTGTCACGTAAGTCCTTTGTAGCTACAGGCTGTGACAGGCAATCCTGTGGGCTTTCGACCCCCCTCATTCTGACTCCCTGAGTGACAAAAGTAGTGGTGACACAGGAATCTGTGGGTAGTCTATTATGGTGCAGATCCTGTGCCCTCCCCTTGTGATGCCTCAGGGAGGAAGTGCAAATTTCTAGTGAGTCTGCTTCCACCTTTCCTAAGGCTTGTTTTATAGTTGGCGCGTGCACGAATGCTCGTGCACGTGAAGCACTTTTTGTGTGAACGGGTCTGTGCTTTGAGCGACAGGTGGGCGTGGCTATGACGCGCACGGGAAGGCATGGCCATGACAAATGTTACATTAATTATTCATGTACAGTACTGGCTTTCGCCTGGAATTATTTTTTTCCCCATTTAATAAATGCTCAATCCTAGTGCAGCAAATACATATAAATAAGCAGGGTGCAGTCATGGACATACATACACAGGGTGCACATACATACACACAAACACACATATATATATACATATACACAAACGCTCCTCCTGCCCCGGGAACCCCCCCCGCCTATCAAAGACGCGCTGTGATTGGCTAAAGAGCATCACATGACGCGGCAGCAGCATGAAAATATAAATTTGCACGTATCTGCTGTGATCTGCCGCACCGCCGCTCAATCCCTTGCATGCGCACAGCTGAAGTATAGGACGCTAGGCCAGGACACAGCCTATTATAAGAGCTATGCACGCGTACTATATTACGGGCCTAAGAAGAGGAAGTGTGTGCCATCTCTTCCCGGCTGGAAGGGAGAGGCCAGTCAGCCCCTCATGGGCTGGCTGGTTATAGAAGATCTAAGGCTCCACAATGGTAGAGCAAGCACCATCCTGAGGCCTGGGATCCTCTGAGACCCCTGCATCCGCTGTACGGAACAACTGCAATGACTGCACAATAAAGTCCCCTTTGCTTTTATTATAATCCTGCATGAGTGTCAGTCCCTGGGCAGAAGGGAATGAACGATGCTTTGGTGGGTACTGATCTCTGTAAATCCTGGAGCCCACTACAGCTGGAGGCGCTAACAATCCTGAGTGAAAGAACATCAGATCATCAAAAGCCTGTCTGGGTCTCCATCCCATCGCAGACAGCTCAGCTCTCCTGGACCCTCATAGGTACGCCGCACCATAACACCTTGTAACTAAAGCAGTCTCTCCCAGGGGGGGGTACATGTGTTACATATGGAACATGTTATTTATGAGTTGCCTGGACACTGGAGCACAGCATGACACTGAGGCTCTGGGCATGCACTGATCATGTGATGCTGCACATGTGTAATGTGATTCTGGATATATCTCCCTCACAGCCAGAGAGAGGAAAGTGATTGTATTGTATGTCTTACAATCGTATGATTGCTCTAGTAACATGCCAACCAATTAGAATGCGCCATACACTAGCTACCAGCAGAGATTTATTCCTCGGCCAATTAAAATACTCGGTACGTAAATAACGATATTAATGTATCTACCAATCAAAACACTTGATGCGCTAGCCAATTATATTTTCCTATTCATAAGCCAATCTGAAAGCTCCATCTGTTAGCCAATCCTAATGCTTAAACCAGCAGCCAATCGTGGTGGAGCCGGCAGGACATTTTGCAGATATGATCCAATCAGCACACATCCATAAGCGAATGCTTTCCCCTCCTCTCAACACTGCTTCATTCCACATTGACAACACTCGTGCCCCTATCCACCCCCCCGCTTCCATGACAACCGTCCCCGGGCTCTGACGTTTTACTGCTCGGGAGCGCGCGGGTTCCTTAACGTCATTTACGCATTCCACCGCCGTCCAATCAGAAGCCGCGGGCTTCCCCCCCCCCTCCCCTCTCGAGTGTGCACAATCCAAGATGGCGCAGGCTGCTGTGCGCAGAGCTGCGGGTCCGCAGACAACCCCCCGTGGGAGCCCGGCGGCCTGAGAGCGAGCAGTGCCCGTGGGAGTCCGGCGGCCTGAGAGCGAACAGTGCCCGGCGGCCTGAGAGCGGACAGTGCCCGGCGGCCTGAGAGCGAACAGTGCCCGGCGGCCTGAGAGCGAACAGTGCCCGGCGGCCTGAGAGCGGTCAGTGCCCGTGGGAAGAGGACCGCCTGTGAACACAGACGCAGAAACACACACCAGCAGCCGGATATCACTGTGCGAGCGACCATCACCACGCACTTATATTCACATCTCTGTCGCTATTGCTCCTTTTCCTGTCATCCAGCTCCTCTGACACCCGCGGGCAAACCCGGAGCAGGATGCCACCGGCTCCCGGAGACCCTGGGAAATGTTAACACCGAGGAGAGGAGGAAAGATGATACATCTCAGGAAACCCCTGGATATAAACACCGTGAGGAGGAGGACCGTTGTTATATGAGGAGACCCGGGTACTGGTACACAGCTCCCCTGGGTGTGGGGCTTATATGTTGATGTCATATATACTGTATGCACCCACCCTGCAGGGACACCTGGATATTACAATATAAATAGTAACAGCCTGGCACACGCACAGGTCTGCTGCTGGAGGCTGACATAAGGTTATTTTGTACAGTAGCTTACACCGAACACGTTAATATTTATTATAAACATGTTTGCAGCTCTTTCACCTCGCAGACACGGCTACTTGTGGGTATTAAAAGTGTGAGGATACCTGCTCCTTGCATGGAGACATCTTGTGTGTATTCAAATATAAGGAAAGCTGCACAGACACTGGGATATTAAAGTAATAAAGAGTTCTCTGCTCCCTAGACATCTGCTTCAGGATATTGGGTATCGAAGACGAAGTGTTTCCCCAGCACCGCCACATCTGCTTCTTCCTGCTGGATACAGACGGTACTAAAAACTCCCTCCCACACATCTTGTGGAAACATGAATCTTTTCTGTTGGTAAGGATAAAGGAAATCCCCCAAGAAAAGGAGTTTCTGCTGGTCCCTATGAGCTCTAAATCTCTATTTAAACCCTGAAGACATGCACAGAAACCTCACTAGGATCCTAAAAAATATAAAGGAAATCCAGGGATAACTCGTCAAGCAACATCTGCTTTTTGTAGCTGGCATCAGTATACTAAAACCCTACTATACATGTTGAACTATTACGTGTGACGTTATCCTCGAAACAAACTGGACAGAAACATTTTGCTGCTCTGTATAACCAAGGTCAAAATAAGAGGTCATCACCGAACCACTTGCTCCTTCTGGATGCTTTAGAGGGTTCTGGGGATTTGATCCCCTACAGCTTCCGCTGAGCCTTTTGCTTATACGTTGATCGGTCCGGTGGAGAAGGGTGCATCATGTATTTTCTAAGTGGGTGGCCCAAGAGGCTGTTATGTCCCCTGAAAAGTCTGGAGAAGCCTTTCCACATCCAGCCAGATGCTCAGAGGATATTTTTTGCAGTGTTGTCCCAGACCCAGCTCAGTGTTTGGTACAGCAGAGTAAGTATCAGCGCTGTCACATCTAGCACCCAATCTGATGGCCATGTTGTTCCAGAATTCATATGCTTTGGTGAACATGAAAAGATCACTGTGCAGTTGTGGTGCAAGGACATCCTTTTTATTTAATGACATCTGCATTGATGCAGCGCTACAATGTAAAACCGAGTTGAGACTCTGCGTTTTCGATTGGGTGAGGGGTAGGTCCAACCCAAAATGTCATCTTCGTTTTGGAGTATTGTATAGAAATTGCTGGTGTTGGAAATCTGCGGCCACCTCACTGCAATGTTACTGCACTCGGCCATTTGTGGCAGTTTCAGGGCACCTGTCTTTAAATTACTTAATTTGCTCACTCAGTATAACATTTTAGCATTCGCTTTCTCTGACACTTTTTTCTTTTGCATTTTAAGAGTCTTGGTCTGTAAATTGACCCCCCCCTCCCCCCATGTAGGATTAGGCCTTGTTGAATGACTGTGCTGGCTAAAAATGCATGTCTTGGCTGAGCTTAATGTCGTTTGCTTGACTGTGAGTCAGTTTGTGTCGAGGAACCAGCTTGTGACCCTGCCAGGGGGCGGTAAGTGCACAGGGCCGCACGCTGTGTAGACTAATGAATGTATGCAGAGGTCAAAAACAACAAATAAGCCAACAGAAATTGGGTTGACATTACCAATATACAAAAAGCAGTGTCAAAAATGTACTTGTAAACAATGTTATGTTATCTTTTGTTTCTTAGTACATTTTGGAGTCATTGCTTTTTGTGTGCCGATCATTTCAAGCACAATGTTATTTATCGTTGCTTATCTTTGAGAAAATGTGGGCCAATGTTTTTCTGATGGGCAGAAAAAAAATATATATGTATTCCCCCCCCCCCCATGCTCCCTTATTTCTAATAGCCAGGTGATTGTGATCAACTTTTGCTGTTTACCGCTGTCTGAGTACCCATGTTGGTGAGATTTGGAGTGGTTCAATATCTATAGTTAAAATAACAGAGGGGTCTGGATCACATTCTGCTGCCACAAAGGGGTTGCCAGACCATATTAGGTTTTGTTTTGCATTTCTGTGCTGTAGCACTAAGAACTCCGATTTCAGCTTGTAACTTTCATATGTATGTAGCTGCGATTTTTACCCAGCGAGCCGAATAAATAAGGCACTTGTTCAGCCTTATTTAACAGACGGCAGGATAAATAAGACTAACCATTACCCTAACCCTCATACGGTATGCCAGCGTAAACTCTAACAACCGCTGTCTGAGTCCTAATAATCTGAGAGAAAATCTTTGCCAACTTGGTAAGGGAGAGAGGAGGTTACAGGGACGACTGCTGGTTAAGTAGCCGCTTCCTATGACCATTGCATTGCTGGCCCCTCAGGAAGTGGAGGAGTTAGGGCCTTATTCTATATTTTTGCTGAAGCGGCCGTTCAGGCTGTTTTCGGACAAAATTCCCTGTTGTGCCTGTGGGGATTTTTCATCCTGAATCGCTGCTTTTGGTGTTTATAGCATTACCCTTTTAGTCGGCTGTATTTTGCAACCAACATAGACTTATTTTTGCCCTTAAACGGGCAGATGATCCAAAGTGAAGGTGAATTAAGGGCAGTGGAAAGTTAGGGTAAATATAGCTGATTGACCCCTTAAAAAACAAAAACCATTAACCCCCAAAGGGTAAAGTATAAATATTTTAACATATATTAAACTTTTAAAATTTCCATGTTGTAAACAAGTGGTCGTAGTGTTTGTATACTTAAGCTAATGCTGTTAATTACTATGTAATGTCTTTTAGTGATCAGATAATTTGCCAAAGTAAATATGGCACCATCAGTCCAAAAGATATACACAAGTAGCTGATGGGCTTCAATCTAGTGTTCCTGTGGGAGATGCAAAGTATATCCAATTTTCATATGATAGAAATAAGTAAGGCAGTTACTTGTGTTTTTTAATTTTTCCAAGGAAGCTAATTACACTGTTATTAAACAAACCATTGACCTGCTAAGTTGATCTGCCCCTCTAAATATAACATAAACGTGGTCTGTCCAGCTAGGTGATTTATTTATTATTTTTTTTCTAAAGGGGAAACACATTTTTGCAGAGTTTGCTGTATTTGACAAAAATCTGACTTGAGTGAAAATAAAGGCAAAATGAACAAGAAGTCGTTGGGTGCAAATAATACTTATTGCTGTATAATATTTGATATAAAGGCACCAGATGGTGTGGTTTTATAGCAGCCTATACTTCCTTATACTAAGCAAGTTTCCCCTAAATAAGGTATTGACGAGAACATATGTAAGCAGATGTTCAGAGAAATTGCAGCAATAATACTGTTTCTGGTGCACCTGTCTGTTGTGATCAAATGTACACGTGTCATTTTTTTTTTTACTTTTTACTATAGCAAAGTAATCGGCAAGTTGCTACATTTGAAAGCTACTGTGGCAGATAACACATGCTGGATAGTATGGTGATGTGATGCAGAGCAGCTAGCAGCTGATGGGATGGTCTTTGGATCCTTTCTGCATCACATTCTTGCAGATTAAGTACTGTATCCATATGTTGCATTGTAGCCACAGGACTTGTTTTGCCTCTTGAAGGAAAGTACCACGTTTTTGTGGGAACGGGCCAGGAAGGGATAAGTGCCCGAGACGTAGCCGCCCCCCTTGACTTTGGACTGTATGTTCCTGTATTTTTATTTTATTTTTTCTGTGATTTTGACTTCTGTCATTGTGTAGCACTTTTTTGTGTTGCCTACATGTTTTATAGTATGCAGATTTGTGTGTTGCTTGTCCCTTTTGAACCCTTTCCCAGTACTCTTGGGTATACCCCTCTGGGGGGAGTATTTGTTTTTTTTTCTCTCACTAAACTGCCTTTTGTTTGACTTTGTTCTATGTATGTTTTTGAGTGCTGCGGGTACATTTTTATTTCTGTACCTGGCGATGGTTTCGGGAGACCCTTGTACCTGCGCGCACCACTTTTTTCCCCTTTGTATATATGTGTAGTAGTGCTTACTGACTACATTTTACATAACACAGAGTTGGAGAAAAGTAATAATCTTTAGGAGCCAGCGTTTTAAGTGAGCAGAGGACACACACATCTCCCTCCCCCTGCCCCACTCGCTGTCTGAATTGAAATCGGATGGTCTCCGATGGGATCACCCCTTCTCGCTTCCGCCGGGACCTAACATGCCTCTGCCACCCGCTCTCCCCCCACACCACACTAAGCAGAGGTCACAGCGCACCCGAACGCATGCTGGCACGCACGGTTGCAGCAGTGCCTGGCCGGTCACTCAGTGCTGCGCACAAGCACCTGGGGTTGAATTTTAGGTACCCAGGATTTTTTCCATCCCTGGCCTTTTTTACTTGCGTCTTTAAATATCATTGTATGTTTTCCGGACATAATACTGCTAGGCTGTACAGTAGATCACAGGCTTGACATTATAGGCACCCTTTGAACAGTGCATCTTCTGTCCCACTTTGCGGTGGTAACCATTTTATCCTTCATCGGAGGCTAGTTTTACATACGTGCCTTGTTGACTTCCTCTTTGCTGCCAGATCATTGCAAAACAAAATACATATATATTACATGTGTGCAGGGCTGGAAAAAGATCACCAACCTTCAGTCAAGGTAAAAAGTCACTTGTTCAACCTTCATACCCACACAGATCCACCCTTTTTAATACCAACACAGATTTCCAACATGCAGACCCACTCACCCCCATGAAATTCACAGACCCATCCATCCCCAAATAATTAAGATCCTTAACCTTGCCTATGTCAGAAGGCAGCAAGGGTCCAAAATCATCCAGGCTGAAGGAAAAGAGGTAGCCTCCTTTTCATTGGACTGCGCAGCTTAAGCTGCAGGGTGTGCAGGGTCACTCACCGCCGTGGCCTCGACACTTGCACCCCACAAAGCCTTGCTCTTAAAGGAGCCAGACTGCAGACACAAGCCAATGTGGGGCCCTGGCGGTGAGTGACAAGTATGCTGCCTGCATTTCAGCGTCTTTTTAAGAATGTCGTCCAATGAAAAGCAGGCTGTATCTTTCGCTTGTCTGCCCTGACATTTTCCAACTGCGCGTGTGTGTACGTATGTGTGTGTGTGTGTGTGTGTGTATATATGTAGGCTAGCGGTGCGCAAACTGGGGCGCGTGAGTGTCTGCGGGAGGCGCGGGATTTACAGAGGCCCTGCGCGCTTCTCGAAGGCACTTATGTTAAGTGCCGGGGAAGAGGCAAGGTAAACGGCACTTACCTTGGCTCCAGAGACGCGTCACCATGACAATGCGGGAGGACGTGGCATCACATTGCCATGGCGACGTGCCGGAGCCGAGGTAAGAGGGGGGCGCGGAGAGGGGAACAGCCGGCAGCGGGGCGCAGGGAAAAAAATTTGAGCTCCCCTGACTTAGGCCACTAGCTTGGATCCTCTGATATTCAATCTGGTCATATAATGTAACCATTTGCAGGCACTCCTAGGAAACTGCAGGTATAGTGCAACAATGTTTTATTCCACAAACAGCAACGTCTCTGTCCCGTTGTGTGACCTTTCTCAAGGGGTGCGCATAATATATAACACATGTAAGAGGAGTCCTGTGCTCTTGGCAGACGTTCAGATGAGTTATGGTTGGCACAGCTGAGACGTTTCCACACCGGCTCCATGTGCTGCCTGTGTTTTGAAGCAGAATGGCAGAGCTTGGCTCTTTCCTGCTTTCTCAATCACTGCTTGGCTGGGCTCCCGGGCAGGAGAGTAACTTGCCACAATTTGAGGTTTCTTTGAAAGTGAATGACACTGCAACCTCCAGTGTATAAAGCTCACCACCTTTCATGAATGGTATTGTAGTTTTGTTCACTAGCCCTCGCTGACCTCCGGTGAACTCGCAAGCGGTTTACCAGAGATCAGGTACAATGCAACTGCTAATGTAAGGGCGCTCTGACATATATAATAAACCATGCATGCATTGATTTGGATTTTCCTGTAGTTTCCGTTGTTGTTGTGGTTTTATTGTCTTTAGCTAGTTGTCAGCGTGGAATCTGCTAAACAGAAATGTCAGCCGCTTGTAGTCTTCTCTGTGGTTGAAACTTAAAACCAATGGAGGAAGCACTTGTGAGAATGCAAAGCGGGGATTCATAACAAGCTTATGTTTTCAAATTCACACATACTTAGTGGACATTATGTCTTCTAACTACAGTACTTCATAAACCCGATTTTATATATACCCAACATCTGAGTGTTTAGCAAGATAGGAGAAAGGAAGAGGCACACAAATTGTAGTGGAATCAAATGATTTCAAATGTATTAATGCATCAGAGCTAACAATGGGGTAACGTTTTAGGACAAGCAGTCCCTTCCTCAGAGCAAACACCTCAAAAGTGATAACACATTAGCACATCTATATATACCCCCAAAGGTCAAAATAATTACCTTCAAAGGTCAAAATAATTGCCTTCCCCAGTAACAACCAAAAGTGCAGGGCTGCATCCAATCTCACAGCCTAATTGTGCACGCCCCCGACGTCTGACGTCACCGCGCGGCATCGCGTCATGACGTGTTTATCAGAGCAAATACATTGCTGCTTGTGTGATTGCTGGTTTGCCCCCAAACCTACAAACTGTGGGCTTTTTCACGATAAAACAGTCCCATTAAGAGAAAACAATCATTGAGGTGTGATTCATGCAGCTCAGCTCAATGGATAAATGCATGTATTATAGGGTCCTTTCCATAATTCCGGTTTGGTTTCTCTAGCCCTGTTGGTCCTTTCTTCCATGTAGTAAAATAACAAAGGAGGGGGTCTGATAACTTTCATTGGCCCAACAAGTAGTTGATATGTTACAAGCTTTCGAACCTCTCTGGGTTCTTCAACCAGTTCTGTATTTCTGTGATAAAGAGAGAATTAAACTACAAATCAAGCGCTCAACCTATTGTTAATGTGATATGTACAATATTCTTAATAATATACAATAAATTATTAAAAAATGATAAATGAAAATGTGACAAAAAATATATCCAAACTATTCAAGGATACACAATTGGCACAAAAGCCCAACAACCACCAAGATAAGGGAGGAGATAAGGGAAGATAGGGGGCTGCCTAGGACTAAATATCAAGCCTTTCCATATAGCTATACACAAACTGATAATATAGAGAACAAAGTCCTTGGCGCACTATCAAGTGCATAAACCTGATATAATGTTCCTGATTCTGTGTCTGAGAGGAACAGTTCGTAGATTTTCACAGGTGGTCCTCCTGATTTTCTCACGATGGTAGGTATCTGAAATCAAAGAGGACAAGAGACCATTGCGCAGTACCCTCTAGTCGTGGGGATCTCATCCACGCCGCTGCTAGCTACTTACATCTAACCAGATGTAGGCAGACCTTGAAAGGTATCTTTAGCTGGTGGTCTCGATCGCTGAAAGGGTTGGATTGGGGTCTTCAGATATATTTCGCCCGCTCCACACAGATCAACCGCAATGCCCAATTGCATATAGGAAAATAAAATTGCCAATAGTATAGTACAGTACAATTTATTAAAACCTTAAAAGATCAAAACAGCTAGTGCACTCACATGCTTGATGACCTTACTACACGAATTACAACGTGCCGTCCGCAGGCTTGAGGGGCTGTGCCGTGGTGTGTATGGAGGCTGGATCCCGCGTGTTCCTCTTCCTACGGCCGCAACTCAGAGCGCCAGGTCTACCTCAGATGACGTCACTGTCCACTGCACCCTCCTCAGCTGGTTCGAGCACGCAGCAGTGCGTGCAATCTAAGCTCCACCCTACGCGCGTTTTGTGACTCCTGACGTCACTTCCTCAGGGGTAATGTCATGAGTCACGAAACGCGCGTAGGGTGGAGCTTAGATTGCACGCATTGCTGCGTGCTCGAACCAGCTGAGAAGGGTGCAGTGGACAGTGACGTCATCTGAGGTGGACCTGGCGCTCTGAGTTGCGGCCGCAAGGAAGAGGTACACGCGGGATCCAGCCTCCATACACACCACGGCACAGCCCCTCAAGCCTGCGGACGGCAGGTTGTAATTCGTGTAGTAAGGTCATCAAGCATGTGAGTGCACTAGCTGTTTTGATCTTTTAAGGTTTTAATAAATTGTACTGTACTATACTATTGGCAATTTTATTTTCTTATATGCAATTGGGCATTGCGGTTGATCTGTGTGGAGCGGGCGAAATATATCTGAAGACCCCAATCCAACCCTTTCAGCGATCGAGACCACCAGCTAAAGATACCTTTCAAGGTCTGCCTACATCTGGTTAGATGTAAGTAGCTAGCAGCGGCGTGGATGAGATCCCCACGACTAGAGGGTACTGCGCAATGGTCTCTTGTCCTCTTTGATTTCAGATACCTACCATCGTGAGAAAATCAGGAGGACCACCTGTGAAAATCTACGAACTGTTCCTCTCAGACACAGAATCAGGAACATTATATCAGGTTTATGCACTTGATAGTGCGCCAAGGACTTTGTTCCCTATATTATCAGTTCTGTATTTCTGCCATGCCCGATGAAGCACCCTGAGAGGTTTGACATTTTGCAACGCATCAACTACTTGTCGGTTCAATGACAGGTACAGTATCATACCACCTACTCCCTCCTTTGTTACTACTATTAAAGGAGAAAATAGTTGCAAGTACCGCATGCCTTGTAAGTCTGTGATACCGTGAAGGACCTTGAATATATTTATTATTCCACCAAGCTCATTATTTGTACAGCGGCTGTAAATGAAAGCTGCCCCTGGGCTATCTCTTTACCATTTTGGGATTAGTTTTGATCCACACATTCCTGACTTTGAGGCTCTCAAAGTTGGTTGGGCTGCATACTCCCCGTGTTGTAGCCCTTGTCACGCCTTTCCACTACAGCAGTTACCACGGACTTTCTAAAACTGCATTTGTTTTCACTTCATCCAAAGAGATAAGAAATGTCTCATCTCGGCTTGAAACTTTTTTTTTTGTATTTTTTCAAGAGCGGATTCTTTGCTTCTCTCAGTTCTGTAGTACAGGGGGGCGCAAACTTTTTTCCCTGCGCCCCCATGCCGGCTGTCCCCTCACTCCCGCGCCCCCCCCCCCCCCCCAACCCCAACTTACCCTCGCACCGGCGTAATGACGGCACGTTGCCATAGCAACGTGACGTCACATGACCTCGCAGCGTCATTTTGACGCCGCGTTGCCATGGCGACGCCGGGAGGAAGCCGCCGGAGCCACGGGTAAGTATGGTTTACAGAGGCCCTGCAGCTCCCCCGGCACTTAATTTAAGTGCCTTCGGGAAGCGCGCGGGGCCTCTGTAAACCCCGCGCCCCCCGTCGGCAGTCTCGCGCCCCCCCTGGGGGTCGCGCCCCACAGATTGCGCACCGCTGCTGTAGTAGATGTAATAAATTCCCCACTTTTTTAATTTTTTTTTCCATTTTTTTTTTTTAATTAATCCTCTGCAAATTGCCTTTAAATTTTCTTTGGTCATCCTAATTAGATTGTACTGCGAAATCTTCACGTTTTCTGTCAATAATAATTTCAGCTCTTATTGGAATTGATAGCTATCAACAATTTTTTGTTTTGTTTTTCTATGTTTTAATACTGCTTCTATTAGTACAACTTATAACATTAGTGTTGTGCTGGTGCCACTATGGAAAGTTTCTTGGCATTGCAATCTAGTGAAAGCGCTCCCTACTAAACACGTTCGATGCTTTTTGTAGTAATCGCTTGGTTGGATGAATCTGGTTGTGGTTTAGCAGCCACAAAAAAATGAACGCAATAGAAGCCTAGTTTTTATTTTAAGAACTGTCTCCTCTACAAAATGTTTAAAAATCAACAACTAGGGGACTGGGTTGTACGTTTTACAAATCATTACTAGTTTATTCTGGACATTGTCAAATGATCCTTTGGCAAAAACAACTGCCCTTGCAATTTTTTTTATGGCAAATGCAGTGAGTTTTGTTTCGTGTGTGTGTGTGTGTGTGTGTGTGTGTGTGTGTGTGTGTGTGTTGGTTTTATAATCCATATATGTTTATCTTTGGTGCCTGAATTGGTGTTGGTTCTGTTCTACTGCTCTGAAACGTGTATATATATCTACAATGTGTTTCCAAATAAGGGAAAGTAATTTTGTTTGTTTTTTCTTCTATTTTCTCGCCCAGCCCAGCGTATTAATAGTCAGTTACAAGGAGTCGGCTAAAGCAGCAGCGCAGTTTGGAGCTTATAAACAGGCAGAATGGAGGCCGGACAGCAGCATGATCGTAATTGCGGTAAGTACACGCAGGGCCGCCAACAGAAATCGTGGGGCCTGGGACAAACATTTTAAGCAGAGCCCCCCATTTCACACCTCACGAGCCCCCTTTCTCCCCCCCCCCCATCCTATGTATTCACCCCATCTCACCCTTCCGCCTCGCATGTATTTCTCTCCCCTGCTTCTCACTCTTACTCCCTCTTTTCCTCACTCACCCCCTCCCTCCTCTCCCTCCATCAATTACCCCACGCTCACTCATTCCGCCCCTTCCACACACACAATTCCCCCCCCACAAGATATATACCCAAAAACTTCCAACCCCCAAATATATACAACCTCCCCCCCCATACAAAAACTCCACCTACCCAATACACACACACACACACACACACACACACACACACACACACACACACACACACACATACCCCGGTTTAAGGACACTCACTTTAAGTACACTCGCGAGTAAGTACATATCGTCCAATAGGCAAACAGTAGCTCGCGCATGCGCCTGTCAGTACGTCCTGAACAGCAATACCAGCTCCCTACTTGTACCGAAGCTGTGCGCAAGCGGGGAGACTATAGAGCCTGTTACACATGCGTTATTTACATCAGTTATGCACGTATATGATGATTGCAGTACAATACATGCATCGATAAGTGGGAAAATGGTAGTGCTTCACTTTAAGTACATTTTCGCTTTACATACATGCTCCGGTCCCATTGCGTACGTTAATGTGGGGTATGCCTGTGTGTATATATATATATATATATATATATATATATAATCTCCAATCCATATAAAAAAATACTCCAGCCCCCCCCCCCCCCAATCTATATAAAAAATACTCCAAGCCCCCAATCTATATAAAAAAATTACTCCAAGCCCCCAATCTATATAAAAAAATTACTCCAAGCCCCCAATCTATATAAAAAATACTCCAAGCCCCCAAATCTATATAAAAATACTCCAAGCCCCCCAATCCATATTGGGGGGGACCGATGCTGCGGTGGGGCAGCGGTACAGGGTTGTCCGGTGGCAGCGGGGGGGTTGTCCGGCGGCAGCGGGGAGTGGCGGGACGGCCCTGTACTGTGGGATTGGCGGTGCAGCGGGGGGGGGGGTTGGTGGCGGTGCAGCGAGGGGCACGGCAGCTGGGCACAGCAGTTGCCGCCGGCCCCGCTGCACCTGTCTCCTGCATGTTGCTCCCGCACGCGCCGGGCCTCCCTCTCACGCCGGCGTGCCGGAAGCATAGCCCAGCCTACTTCCGGCGCTGCCAACAGGGAGACCTGGCAATTTTTTTTTTGCAGCCATTTTTTTTTTAAATTAACCGGCGGCCGGGCCTCTCTGACCCGCGGGGCCCGGAACGCCAGTGCCCTTTCTCGCCCGCTATTGGCGGCCCTGAGTACACGCATTGGTGATTTGTGAAGTCCTGTTTGCGGGTGTACAGTACATGCCTAGTAGAAGGCAAACAAGAACAGAGTCATGTGAGATCTGGCTGATGTGACTGTTAAACCGGTGATGTGGTTTTGTGCGCGCACAGAATTAAGGAAAAGACATAAACAAAATTGCTCAAGAGGGAAATGAAACCGCCCATGTTGTGTATATATTTTGACCCTCTATTAACTGGAAGGGGATAGTACAGTGGGTCTTTCCGCCTTGCTAAATGGTTCTAAAGCAGCTGGTCATTTGGTGTATCAAGTTCCTCTCACCTCTTATAACTTGGTGCGATTTTATAATGGCACTAATAGCACTATACCCTAGTCGGCAACACACATCTAATCAACAAGTGTTTTTTCCTTTGCATGAATAGTTAAATAGATAACATATATTTGTGATGTACATAGGCTGGTTCACCATTGAAGACACTTATTTTTTTTAGTCCATGGACTTTTTCAATGCATTACATTTAGGTCCCTAAAGGGACCTTCTGAATAGAGCACATCTTTCAGGAGCTTCTCAGGAATCACATAGTTCTGCCTTTCTCTCTTCCACCCTTAGGCCGTGCAGCATACATGGCTGGAACTCACTTAAAGTGGTGAAAACGTAATTTAAATTACATGGTACGAAATAGCAGTCTTTCATCTGCCAATTGCAGGCCAATTATGGTCATTTTAAGGCTGAGCAGACTTGCTGCCTCCCAGTCCTGTACATCCAAAGAAGCTGCCCTGGGGCGAGGTTCCTGTTTGAATGCGACAGCATCACTGCCCATCTCAGCTGTGAAAAGCTTTGCAGAAAGTGCTGCTCCGAATCCCAGGAAGGCAGACTGATGTGTTGGGTGATACCTTAACGTTTACTTTGGGGAAAACTGAACTGGTTTTATTTTCTAGTTTGCTTCAATACGTAAATCAAATAAATGAAAGCTGCAAAATGTGGAAAGAAATGGGAGATCAAAAGCAGCTAATGAGTCAAAACTGTAACGTGGTCTGACAAAACTGGTAGTACATTTGACCAAAAGTTGTCATGCCCTGGAATAGTCAGTTCCTGGAAATAAGATGTACAGTATGCTGCACTGGCACACCTCATTGCAATTGTGTATTGAAGCCAAATCAGCATTGATAAGTGCCTTAACGTAAACACGAACATGTTAGCCGTCATATTGTCTTTTTTATTTTATTTTTGCTTTAGATGTAGTTGCTATGATAAGATTCAGAACTTCATGTATAATGCTGATGGGCAGAATAGTTTGGATAAGAGCACTACATTTCTGCAGTTTATTATCGCCTTCCCGCAAATAATGGGCCGTCGCAGTGTGCAAAATAAAAACATCTGTAGTGGTTAGAACCTGTGATGGCAAATGAGCGATTTGCAGACAGATGTAAAACTTCGACTGATTACCAGAGGATGATAATAATGAACTATGAAATGTGTTGTGCTCATGTACATGATGTATACATGTTCACTATTATGGAAGCTAATTTAGCAAGAAATTGGAATTTGCACCCATGATTCCTGCATTTGGTCATAGTGAAATGCAAGGTACAGTAGCTACGTTGATGTGAAGCCACAGTTCATAATATATTATTTCTGTCACATCGCTGAGTCACTACATGGGGAAAAGGTCACCGTACTGTGATACTGTTATGATGAGCACTCCTAACAATCCTGTTGCTCTCAATGGGATTTTTTTCTTTGCCTTAGGATTGCATCACATTCATCTTGCTACATAGACCTTTTATTTTTGTTCCTGACGAGACGCAAAACAGAATATAGAGCGCTTCCACTCTTCTGCCAAACATTATTTGAACTATAAAGAAAATGTTTCATGTTCTTGGGGATTTGGGCAGGATTTTAACTTTGACTAGAGTAAAGTGTAGCATATAATTATACGTTTGTCTCTATATAATTTTATCTTGGCCAGTGTCCATGCAGCTTTGATGTATTTAAGTTATTGCCCTTTAATATGAAAAGTTTGCTCCAAAACAAATCCTTGATCTGTGCCTTTTATCCGTACCTTTGCTCTCAGCCAATTTAACTGCTTCTGTGTGGGAGGTGTCAAGGACACTTCATACAATGAAGGTCCTCCCATGTTGATTTTGTTTCAGTGCTGTAGCTAAAATGTGTGATGGGTTTTTGCCCAAAGCTACAGTGCAGCTAAAGTCTAGGAGCAGAGAGATGGAGGGTTTCAGATTTCTTTCCAGTGCTGGTTTCCTGTTTTTTTGCAAAGGAGCCAGGCAAAGAAACCTTAAACAGACTTGGCGAGCTCACTGACTCAGTGACAGAAGGCTTTTTATTCGTTTAACTTGGGCAGACCTTTCTATTCACATTCAATTGCTTTTGAAGTTACACCAAGCCATAGACTCATAGAACAGTAGGCCAGGAAGGGACCTCGGGGTCACGAAATACACCAAAAGCTTCAGTATGTCAAATTGCTTATTTTTATATGCAATATTTAATCTGTCATGTTGATTCAATCTAAACAAAAATGTAGAACAAACAGTGTCTCAGTTGTCCAGTTGGATCAGCCAAAACGCTGTTTTTATTTCCGCCTTTTAACACGCATTCACAGGCGGCAACACCTTGCGTTTGGCATACATTCCCCCAGGCCCACCACGAGCATTCTCGGGGTCCATGACCGAAGTATACACCTGGGCCCCCCCCAGGTTGTTGAGCTGTGAGGGATTGCTGAGACCCTGAGGTGGGTCCACTTGTTGTGCTTGACAAGCCCGACTTCTGATCTGGCTACATTTTCGTGTTCAATCGGTCAGATCGAAGTCTGCAAACACTGCATTGATTGCATAGAAGCAGCATGTTGGTATAGTATAAAGTAGTATAGCATAGTTCTGATTAAAAACCCTAAACACAGTTCTTACCCGAAGCAAAGTACTTTGATGGCTTACTGTATGGTGGGACTATCCATTTTTCATTTTTTTTTTTTTTTTTTAAATCTCTATTTTTGCTTTCTTGTTAATCTTTTTGTTTTATTTCACTGGCTCCAACATCTGTTTGCTTCAGCTGTGAGTGGCGGCCAGCGCACATTTTGTTTCAGAGCAGGACATTTCTTTAAATACCTCCTGTGTAGAAATGTAAAATGGATTCAAACTTAACAATACGCTCAAATACAGATGTAGCCCGTTTCATTGATCTCTATGGTGTTGCATGTTATGATATATGGTGCCGACCTCACCATTCAATCCTACAATGAATTCTTAATTCTGATTCCAACCTCATTCCTCCTCTCCCCCTCCTTTACTCTATCCATCTCTCCGATCACTTTGCTTTAATACCTTTATGATGTCCTTAATTCTTTCCGTTTCTCCCCTTCTCCAGCATTCTTACTTTTCTTCTTGCGTGGCAACTGACTTCCTCTTTCTTCGTCTGGTTTCTGTGTAAACTTTATAGCTGACACAGAGTCCTAACCAGGGAGTTGTCCAGAGATGGAAAGCTGGGTAGGAAGATCCCTAATTAGGGATCTTCCTATCCATCTATCCATCTCTGGACAACTCCCTGGTTAGGACTCTGTGTCAGCTATAAAGTTCCACCCCTAGTTCACCTACCCTACCTTTACTCGGCTTGAGCAGGTATCGCTTCTTTGTTTTTTCTAAACTTGATAGCTATCTGACACTCACCAGTATGATGTCACACGGCAGATATATAGCCTACCAGGTACAACACCCAGGGGCTGACGTTCTTAGAAAAATTGTAATAACTCATAGAATGTATCCAATTTCAAAACATTAGACAAAAGCCTGCTCCTTGATCTCAGGAACATTATGCAAAATTTGGCAACGATATATTAAGAGTTGTCCAAATGCAGAGCGAACTGACAAACGGAAAAATTACTTTCCAAAATATATATTAGATAAGCATAGCGTAGCACTGTGATGTCACTGCTTGGAAGGCATGTGTCTCTCTAGCACAGTGGTTCCAAACTTTTTTTTTTGTTAAGGAACCCTAAGTGAAATTCTGGGGAACCCCAACCATCCCTAATAACGCGTCAGTGATCAGATGCATTGTAAATTCTTCTGTATTTGATACTATTCTCAAATGAGGAGAAAATTGCAGGGAACCCTTTAGGGATTCCCGGGGAACCCAAGGGTTCCTAGGAACCCTGGTTGGAAAACACTGCACTAGCATATTGTAATGATGTTTGTTTCCTCCAGGTCCTATGGGTTTAGACAATTTGACCACAGATATCTACATTTCAAATGTAATGTAATGAAAAGTTAGTGCTTATACAAAAGTTTACAAAGTGACCTACAGTAAATAAGACCAGACAGTTTCTAGAATAAAAGCAGAAACCTGTACTTTTATCAAGTGATGCTCAATGAGGGATATTCCCAAGGGATCGGGAGGAGAAAATGGGAGACCCACACACCTAAAAGGGCCTCCCCAGGCTGAATCCGATGTCTATTTTATACCTGAATCTTTAGTGCCAACATTTTTGATCCGTTTTAAAGGGCCTTTTCTGACAGTCATCTGTCACTTTTCCCTAGTTACAGACCGTTTTGCATGCAGAGGTCTGGGAGAATACAATTACTTTTTTTCGAAGTTAGAGACTATAAAATGCTCTCTCTCCCAGTTATTACCAGATTCACTATACCAGTGTCGTCCTAGTTAGAATAACCTCCTGTTGTACACATCGGCGGCGATGTAATAGGCTTCTTTGGAACCTCGAGGGTGGGTGAATTATCCGCTGGTTGTAACAGTGTTTTCTATTAATTTCTGCCCTAAGAAGTCCGATGATATTCACAGTTCAGACTTCGAAATGAACTCTTCTACAACTGATAATATACAGATTATTTACATTCATGTGGGTTTGCAATGAAAAAGACCCAGCTGTCTTCAGGCAACCTTTTAGGATCTGGTTCCAAGGAACTTTTATTATCGCCTTTGAAGTTTACAGAGCAGCGGACGGCATCTGCTAAAAGAACGCGTTCAGGTGCCTGGAGTGTCTGACTGCCTCCTTATGTCATTTAAGCATAAACGGCCATAGACAACTGGTTACAAACCGGTTATCCTGTGTCTTCTGAGCATTTCCTTAATTATTTGATTTTCTTGGTCCTTATTGAATTCCCTGACCAAAAAATTAACCCGTCCTCTGCTGTTCCGTGGGAGTTCACCATTGCCTGGTTAATCTCTAGGTTACCATAATGCAGGGGTCCCCAACACAGTGCCCACACCATGGCGCATGCTAAGCTTTTTGTGGGTACCCGCGACTGGCCAACCAGCTGATAATACTGCGCAGCTCGGGGATCTCCTGAACTCCTGTATGCCCTTGGGCACAAAAAGGTTAGGGACCCCTGGAATTTTGCATATAAAGTTTAACATTTTGATGGATACATTGTGATAGTCTTCTCTTCATATCTTGGGCTATTGATGACCACATAATTAATTTAAAACTACACAAAAAAATACAGGGATCAACAATTTACCTCTATTTACAGCCAATTACAAACAGTCTTGTCACTTAAGAGATTAGGTAATGATAAATACATAAAGTTTTAAAATACCTTTTTAAATAACTACTTTTTTTGCATTGAAATGAAATTGGTGTCCATCACCTATGTGTAACCTATTAGACGTGCCACTGGCGATTAGTTCACTTTGTTCCTTGGAGAGACTGCCTCCTTAAGGTTTTTGTGCTTGTTTTTTTCCCCCTTTCTAACTTCTCATTACGTGCCAGGGAAGCTGGCAGAGCGTTGCACTAAACACTTCAGGAGGCCCCTTCGCGGTAACTCCTTTATTTTTAAAGGAGTACAATGGAAAACCTTTAACCCTCCTCCCCCCACCCCACTATGTTGGAGAGCCTTGTCAATGCTGTGCGGAGACTCTCGGGAGTCCTTGAGAATGACGTGTGTTGCAATGGAATGCAAAATGAACACGTAACCCCGCTGTGCCAAAATCTAACAAAGACTGCTTGGGAACGTTTTGCAGATTTAACATACAGCAGCTTACTGAGCATCTCTGGTAATCCTCACCAACCCCATCTCTTTCCCCCCTCTCCAGGGAGCTTTTACACTTCCTGGTGGGGAAGTGGGTCTCAGAAGGTGGTGTACCACAAAGGACCAGATCAGTCTAACGGCAATTGCAGGGCTCCAGAGAGGCCATCGGAGCACATCTGTCAGTCAAGTGGTTACAAGTCTAAAATTATGTTTTTAGTGCTGTTAAAAAAAAAATGTTAAGTCTGCAAAGTCTCTGATTCTATTCTAAACTTGGACTCTACAATGGGAGGAAGGGGTGAGGGAGGGAGGTTAGTTGTCAATTGTGTATGTTCCTCTGCAATGAGAAAGTAATGCTAATTTATGCACGTCATGCGCCTGTTAAGCGATTTTAAGATAGAAGAAAGGGCAGAAATAAAAGGCAATAAAACCCAGTGATCAAATTTCAGTAAAACAGGTGCTTAGTACCAATTAGAAAATAAAATATAAAGTTGTGTTTGGCTGCAGTTGTAACAAATGACGAAGTGTGTACTAGAAATGGTGGATGTACCAGCGTGCGATCAGCCTCGCTACTAAAGGAGTTTGGGATTCTTTAGACACATTTAGGGGCTTATTCTATATCCGCTGAAGCGGCCGATAAGTTAAAATTCCCCATTGAAGTAAAGATTCTGCTTTTGTTTTTTTTTGTTTTTTAACATGGTGACGTATAATTTCTCCATTATACTGTACATTGTCTTTTCACCACTAGTTTGTTCTCTACCAATTGTTTTTAGAACTGTGAATTATTTCTAAACACGAGACCAAAATCTAAATTCAACTAGCTACACAGCCACTCCCACTCTGTGGTATCACAAAGTCACCTTCAAAAAGTACCCTATTTGAGATGCGCGGGGTTACATACGCTTTGGCCAAAGGGTTAACTAAATGACCCTTTTTCAAGAGATATATAGGTATTTCACTGTGTATTTTTGTCACATTGGATGTTGCTCTGGACATTTTTGTTTCTTGTTTTATACAATTAGCCACGTCCAGTAGCACTCCTTTTGACATTTGTATACATATATATATTTTGTGGTAATTTGGGGGGGTTTCCGAGAGCTTGCTGGGTATCTGTGTAACGAAAAGTGTAGCTGTAACTTTGTCAAAATAAAAATGATTGAAGTGTAACAATAATTTATATATTATGACAAGCATTTATTTATGGACTACACTTAATTTGCCCAGCATTAATGCCCAACCCACTACAATTTACTGTACAAGTTTCTATGCAAAAGTTAAATCCGGATTTTGCTATTCAAACAACGATTTCCGAGGTGTAAATGCTGCTATGCTGCTAGCATTTTTATTTGCAGCAGATGCTTAATCACAGGGGTGGCTGTGCTCGGTGCTCTGTATATAGTTACTACATCTGTTTATTTCCCCCCCCTTCTTTTCAGACTGCCAACGGATACATCTTGTTTTTTGACATTGTTCCGGTAGGAGAGGACAAGTATCTGTACGAGCCTGTGCATCCGAAGTAAGTTGCTTTTGATTGATTGTTTTCTCTAAGAGAAGCAGGAATGTCGCCGCACTTGGTAACTTCTATTGGGGGCCGCAGAAGCAGCGCCAGGAACATTCCCACCGTGTCATAATGAAAATGGCACCGCGCGCTCTCCTCAGGCAGACGGTGTGAGGGGCACTTGCACAGCTGTTTCTCATTATTGTCGTGCACATATGCGATAGATCCTTGCAGTCTAATATTTTAGGAATAATCACATTTGTTAATATTCATTTGCTGATATTTATTTGTTGTGTAGCACTGACAAACTATGCAGTGTTGCACAAAGGATTTTGTAGACACAATGAGTACCCTAAAGAGCTTACAATATTTTTTTTTTGTGTGCCTGAGGAAAAGGGAGCTAAGGGGACTTGCCCAAGGTCTTGGGGAAAGAGGAATATCTCTGTCAGAAATCTACTAATTTCCAGGTGAAGACCAGTGTTTGAAGGGGCTGTCCCACTTGGAGGCAACCCAAGCCGTTTTTGTCTTCATTTTTTTTAAATCCAGGAATGAGGCCGGGCGTCTCCGGAGCTGAACCCCGTTACTTTCAGCTCCAGGGACAGCCGGCATCCGGAGGTACTAGCAAAAAGGGAACAGCGACTTTAAGCTCAAGGAGCGCACCAAAAACATGGGGATGTAGCCATTCTGGTATCTTTAGATTGAAAACGGAGCATAGATTGGAGATGAACGTGCCAAATGGTAAGAGGTATAGATAGGGTTATGTATAGAGATGGATATAAGTCCACACTACCTGACGTGAAGCCAATAACAGGAGGTAACTCCTCCACGGCTAATCGGATGCAATTGCAGCAAAGTCCGTCTTAATTTAGTATCCGGTGCGGAGTACCCCTTGTGCTTACTACGAATCACCGATCCCGTCTCCTACTTGGCCCCGCGGTGCACCCTGAAAGGGGTGATCAGCGTCCCCCCACGGCGTCTTTCCGATCAACAGGGCAAGTAGAATAGCAAATAGGTAAGGTTAAAAAATGCATTATTAAACTACATGTAACAGATACTGCATCCACAAACAACAAAAGAACCGCCTCCCACGCGTTTCACGCAACAACTGCGCTTTATCGGAGTAAAAAAAACAAGAGAAAGCGCAGTTGTTGTGTGAATCGGAGTAAAAAAACAAGCGAAAGCGCAGTTGTTGCGTGGGAGGAGGTTCCTTTTTTGTTTGTGGATGCAGTATCTGTTCCATGTCATTTAATAAAGGAAGCTGTGACGTAATCCCGTGCAGTTTCCTATTGGCCCATGTGATTAGGAAAATTGCACTAGATACTGGCACCCGCTGTGGAGGCAAGTATCTCAAGAAGCAGGGGGTCCCCAGAGCTGAAATTAATGGGGTTCAGCTCTGGGGACTCCCTGATTTTGATTTCTGTATTAAAAAAATTATGGGGGAAAAAACTATCTTGGATTGCTCCTGTAAAATCAGAAATCATTTGTGACACTGATTGGCACAAAAAGGGTAAAATTGATGATTTTATGCATTTAAAAAAACAAAACAGAAAAGCAATAGGTATTTATTTTATTTTAGCTGTTTATTTTGAACATTTTCATTCGTTAACAAGATGAATGGAGAGGGATACAAAAAAATAATAGGGATGGGGAAATGGCGTTTTTAAACTTTTTGTTGAATTACTATTACTTTAACCTGGCAATGTTTGTCAATTTTGTAGCCTGCAGCTAATTGTGCGTTTTATATCCTGTATGTACCCTGCCTCTTTCCAGATAGCTTTTGGACATGGAATTGTCTGTGAACGTCAAGGTAGAGAAATCAGATTAGAGTCCCCCCCACCCCCATCCCACCTCAGATTAGTCCCTCCCCACTCCCTCAGATTAGTCCCCCCCAGGCAAAGTTTTACCAGCTCACCTTGGTCTTTAGTGTGGGTGCACATTAAAAGGCTGCTCATGTTGCACAAACTAACTATACGTTGTAAAAGGAAAAAGTGATCATGGTGCTTACAGTATAACTGTGTTCTCTGGAAGTAGTCATTTACTTCCAGGCAAATTGCATCCTATCTGCCAATTGCAGGCCATTGGTCATTTTAAGGCTGAGCCGACTTACTGCCTCCAACCAAAGAAGCTGCCCTGGGGCGAGGTTCCTGTTGGAATGCGACAGCATCACTGCCCATCTCAGCTGTGAAAAGCTTTGCAGAAAGTGCCGCTCTGAGTCCCAGGAAGGCAGACTGATGTGTTGGGTGATACCTTAACGTTTACTTTAGGGAAAACTGATCACTGCTTGTTTCGTTGTTTTTTTTAATTTTCTTCAATAATTAATTCCGATAACTGAAAGCTGCAAAATATGAAAAAAGGGGTTTAAAGAAGCTAATGGGAGAGGCAAGACTAACTTGGTCTGATATAACTTAGTACATTTGGAAATAAAATACTCCATGTTTTGCACTTCACAAATGCTGCCATTGGCCTGTGTCCATAAAGAGTCAGTACCTTTTGCCATAGGTACATGTCTTTGCATTGCTTAGCGAAAGCTTATTTGTGCATTATTTTGGTCAAACAAAAGGTTTAGCCCAGACCAACAATGTAATTTAAGGCTCAGAGTAAATGCTTTATTATAAAGCTGATCAGGACTAAAAGGAAACATCTTCCATTCCGGCTGATCCAGACAATGCCTTTTTGGAAAGAAAAAAGTTTGAGAACTAAATACTGCATAATTGCATTTATACAGTACATTCATTAAACATGTGTTTGAAATCACTGTACTCCCCAGTTTCTGTCTTTGCTTCCCAGCATATCAGTATTGTTTAGTAATACAAGGGAAAGCCTTAAATATTTGTTGCTTGTTTTGAGATACATTTTCACCCCACACGTTTCCTTCTTAATTCGAATCTAACTTAATGTGGCTCCACCATGCAGACTGTCAGGATGTTTGAGACATTCATTCTGTGTGGTGCCATCTATCCCTCTGTAGTCCAACATGGCGGTATCAGGAGGCTTCTTTTCTTAACCTTTTGCCTTCCTGAGGGGCCCACAATGCATTTCAGACACCATGGCAGTGAAGTGGCTATGTAATTAGTTTTTGGGGTATTTTGTACAGATGGGCGAAGAAAATTTAGATTGTTGAAAGTATGACGTAATACTGGTCTTTCATCTATACTGCTGGATATTATTAATTTCACCTAAAGCGGTTATGCACTTTTAAAAGAGATGACGCATTTTCCTTTATAGGAGGGTCAGTGCATGGGAGAAGATGCACAAAAACGAAGAAGTTGCGATGCACCACCAAAAATGAAGGCGGGTAGCGTGGATACAAAAATAGCTTTAATAGATCATAGGCACGTAGATCAACATGTTTCGCGCTTACTGCGCTTTCTCAGGGTCCCCCCGAAGTCAAGAAATCATAAGGTATATTTGACTTTGTGCAGTCATAGTCATTTGCCTTGCTGGAGAAGACATATGGATGTCTAGGGGAGTGTTCTAGTCTCAAGTCAGAATCTTAAGGCTATATGGGAATACTTTACACCATTCATCTTCCTGGATGCTGCACACTCTGAGTGGGGCCAGGTAGGCTTTATCCTATTTTGTTACTATATTAGACACCCTCGAATATATACTCCACATACACATTTATGGGCCTGATCTTATCCAATTCTATAAGAAGTTGTTCAAGTCTAAGGAGACCTCAGTCTCTTATTGCTGGAATATTTTGGCGCCCCAGATTCCACTAAAATTTCTATCCATGGGAGAAGATGACAAACTCTCAAACCGTGTATCTGAACCCTCTCCTCTGGAAACGGCAGCCTTGCAATATTTTGGCGATTATCAACCAATTACAAATTCACAAATGTGCCAAGCGCACTCGTGTACTTAATAATTCATTATTCCCAAAACCCGCTCTGGCTGGGGATCTCTGGAGAAGGCGGAGAAATGCTGCTTTAAATCTAGCTAGCGACTTCGGCTGCTGCTTTTTTCCCTCCGATATGGTACTAAAAAGACCTGTTTCATTTCCGCCATATTATTATCATTGTTTAGCTGTAAAGTGCCAACATATTCTGCAGCGTGTGTTCTGTAGTGAAATGTTTTTAAGGCCCTTTAAGTTTTCTCGAATGGTTGCTGCGAAATTTTTATTTTTTTTTGTTCCTTTGAGACGCAAGAAATTCCTTTCTACGTTAGCAATTCCTACAGCACGAAGAGTTTGCTTGTGAGAACACGTTCCCATACCTGAACTATATTAATAATGCAGTGTGAGAGGGAAATGTCCTAAAAGGAGTTTGCTTGTAAATAAATAAAGTTCCAGTTTGAAGAAAATTCACTTGATATCTAAGCATCTGCATGTTGCCCTCAGCCTGTATATCCTCATACACGCAAAACACTTGCATTATTTACCATTGGAGTTTCTTTAACTGATATAGAGTTACAGTGTTAATACATCTACTGTTACAGAAAAGGGGATTGACGCTAAAGAGATGGTCCTTCCTGACATGCTTCCATGTATCCCATCAATGTGCTAAACAGATGGAACACCTGTCTTTTTCTACACTGCTTCTTGGGCAGTTTAATCTGCACTTTGTCATCTATAGTCTCTGCAAGAGCAAAGACGTCTCAAGTAATTGAGACCCACAACTCCTTTCTGCTTTCTCATCCCCTCACCATTTAGGCACCGTAATTACATGTAAGGTAATGGAAGAAGCTTGGAGAGCTATGCCAGAGACGTGTTTGCAGGCTGTCTCAAGATATTGTATGTGAGGTAGACTCTTGGACACAAATCAGTGTGAGGGGGGGTGGTGGTTATGGGGCGGTGCAATTGTTAGGTAGGGACTTTTCAACTGCTTTAAAGTGACTAGAAGAGACTTGCAGCTCTCTGGTTAAAATACTGCAAATAATCATTGAAACATGTCACTACCACTTTTTTTTATTTTATTATTATGTGCCTAGCAAGGGCACCACTTTCACTGAACCATAATTGCCTATGTTCCTAGTCTCAAACCAGTAGGTGCAATTGTAGTTTTAATGAAGTAGCTGAGGGTCATCATTGTGGCTGGCTATACCATATTGTGTGTGTGTGTGTGTGTGTGTGTGTGTTGTTTTTATAGAAGCTAGGACATTGCATTGTTACTGAACACCTGGTGCATTTGTGACCTCTAACATGGAGTAGAGATTGAGCTTTGCACTCATTTGTGTCCAGATACCTAGCTGTCCCAAGGTTGTTCCACTCAAGGGAGTTACTGAATCAACAAAGGGCCCGTACGGACCTTCATTGATTGGGTCTAGTTAAGTACTTTCCATTAACTTCTCTTTGCCTCTGACACTGAAGGGATTACAGTACACGTAAGAGGTAGTGGAAGGCCTTGCTCGTGTGGTTACTTGATTTTTTTTTTTCCATTTCTTTTTTGTTTTAAAGTTCAAAAACAAAAAGTGCCCCAATAAGCAGTTTGTAGTGTATTTTAGCCTTTCTTTGCATTTTGGTTCTCTCTAAGTTTGCTGAATTGGTAAAAAAAAAAAAAAAGCCGACAGCTGCAGATATTTTGAAAACTGATCATTTCTCCTGTTTATCTCTTTGGAGATCTCTGCTTCAAATTATTTGCTACAGAGGCACACTACTTGTAGGCAGTTTAATGGAAGACTTTAGTGTTGTGATCACTCAGCTAGCCCCTATCTCTGAGTGATAGACAGCATTTTATTTACCGTATTTCTGTTTAGAAATTCGTCAGCCAGCTGTTGATGCTACGTGATTACACATGCAGACAAGATTGTACACTGTATATTCTCGTTTGTTTTCTCCAGGATGTGCAGAATTAGGCCTGCATCAGCCTGTAATCTCTGCATATTACTTATACACACAGTGCATATTATTTGTTGCTATACCTGTAAGTAACAGCTTCAGGAGTCAGGTATTGATCTAAACTTTAACTCCATTTTAGACATGTAAAATAATGTAGTTGTCAATTACACATTTACTACATGCAGCAAGTAAATTTGGAGCTTTCATTAATTGCCTCCTGTCCAATCACCTCCCCTGCCTGAGAGCTGCTCTGACAATGCTAAGCTTATTGGCTGGAAATAAAAATGTTGCAAGGTGCCAAATTCCGGGCATTACTGAATGAATACTGCCCAGAATTTTAACCAATCAGAAAGCAGGGATTTCAATAATGCCCGAAAATTTACCAGTTTTAGCCTATAGCCTATAATTTAAGTAATAATCCCAGAAGAACAGGTCATTATGGGCCAATAATGACCTGGCTGGAAGAGTTGGAGGCACACACACACTGCAACCCCCTCTATATACACAAACACACTGCAGCCCCCCCCCCCCTCCTCTACACCCACAAAATACATTCTGCAGCCCTCCTCTACACTCACAAAACACACACACACACACACACACAGAAGAAACGCACACACACCATATACAACAGCTCCCCCTCTACACCCACAAACACACACTGCACCCCCTGTAAACCCACAAAACTGCAGAAACACCAACAAAATACAATCTGCAGCCGCCCTCCACCCACTAAAGACAAACACACACCTAGTGCTCCCCTCTACACCCACAAAACACACACACCAGCAGCCCCTGTAAACCCACACTGCAGACACACACACACCAACAAAACACTCTGCAGCCCTCCTCCACACTCTACACCCACAAAACACACAGTTCAGACACACACCAACAAAACAGACTCTGCTTCCCCCCCCCTCTACACCCACAAAACACACAGTTCAGACACACACCAACAAAACAGACTCTGCTTCCCCCCCCCTCTACACCCACAAAACACACAGTTCAGACACACACCAACAAAACAGACTCTGCTTCCCCCCCCCCCCTCTACACCCACACAACACACAGTTCAGACACACACCAACAAAACAGACCCTGTCCCCCCCCCCCCATCCCCCCTCTACACCAACAGAACAAACTGCAGACACACACACACACACACACACACACACACCAATAAAACACTCTGCTGGCCCCCATTACACCCACCAGAGACACAGCTTTCTCCTCACTCTCCTGTGCGGAGCTCTCTGCAGGCAGGGTGGGGGAGGAGTTGGTGCCTTGCTGTTGCCTCCTGTCCAATCACTTCCCCTGACTGAGAGCTGCTCTCACTCTGCGTGGATGAGAACTGAAAGCTGATTGGCTGAAAAACTTGGCAGGGATTTCAATCATGCCCGGAATTTAGCAGCTTTAGCCTATAATTCCCATTTATGCCACTGTTCTAGTGTTCAAAAACCATACAGTAAGTATGTATTTCTTTATATAGCACCCACAGTGTACTCAGCGCTTTACAAAAAAGACAATACAATGCAGGGAATTATAATACAATAAGTGAAACAAACAAAATCAGACCATAGGAAAGAAAATCCCTGCCCAGGAGAGCTTACTATCTTAAGTATGTTAGGAGACTGACTAACAGGTGAGGGAATACGTGCAGTAGGTGGCAGTGCTTGCAGTGATTTCCCCCCCTAAACCAGGAGCGTTTATTAGTTATAACAACTCCCTACTTTATTTTATGGGTAATTAGAGGTGTTTTGGAGATAATGCTGAAATTATCAGGTGAGCTATAAAAAAAAGGGGGCACAGCACTGGTCACCCAGCACTCCTGGTTTTGAAAAAGCTGCGCTCCCATTGGTCTATGAGATTTGCCCTCCTATTGGCTCCCGCTGCACCACATGACTGTGTCGCCGCATGGGAGCACAATCGAGTTGTATTCCCTGCTGGCTGATGCGCCACAGCACGAAGAGGGTCAACAAGCAAGGAGACACCAGGGCCTGCTAGTAAGGAGGTGAGGGATTGGTGGTGTGAGGTGCGGGCGCCACCGTCACCAGTGGGTACCTCGGCTAGCCTTACTCACATGGGCGCACACATGCTAGTTCAGTAGTTTTTTGAGATACCTGGCCCTTTAGAGTGAAGCATGAGTCACTGAGCTATGTAATAATAATTTCCCTGCTGCTAATGCTGTGACTGGAAGCCATTATGTTCCTGGTCTTGTTAACCATTTCAGTGCTGCACAAATCTTGAATTCTTACAGCTGCAAACCATAATGTTCCTATCGCTCTTCCGCACTGAAGGGGTTGGTGAATCACACCACGAATAAAGACGATTTGGTATGCATCAGAAGGACCCCACAGGAATGGGTTGTCTATGCACGCCTGCGTCTCATCTGCCTCTTGTTATGGCAAGAGTATTTTGTCGGCATAACAGTCTCAAACTATGGGAACCAAATGGGTTTCAGCAGCCTACTTAAGTTTCCTGCTGGCATCTTGTTTGTTGGGCTCTTAATCGTCCCTGTCATTGCTTCTCGCTCATTTTTTAAAAGTATTTTATTAATGCAGATGTGCTGTCGAGCAGGTCTCTAACAAGATATAACAGGAAAGTTTGCATAGAGTGCAGTTAAACCCGCAGGCTTTAGTGTGGAAAACATACAGAACTTGCATGGCCAAAAAACTCCACATTAATAATCTATATGTGCTTGTTACTTTTTTCATCATTAAATTGTATTTTTTTATTGCATTTTATTCATCGTTAAATATATACGTTTGGTTTGGGAAGACGGTATTGTTTACGGTCTCACAAAGTACTGTACAGTAAAGGGCATTGTGACAAATAGGAAAAGGGTGTCAGAAATAGTGACATTCAGAAATGGCAGTTTTTAGCATCATTCACCCAAACAATGTGTGGAATCCTTACTCTTTGAAATATATTTATTTTTGGGCCCATCTTGGGCATTTTTTCCACCAAATAAAGAACGGGGGACCCTCAAGCAAAATATTTTTTGTTTTTATTTAGGTTGTGTTGTGTGTTGTGTGTTCTGGTTTTAAAAAGATGGGGGCATTTAATTCCTCTA
Organism: Ascaphus truei; assembly: GCF_040206685.1. Classification (NCBI taxonomy): domain Eukaryota; kingdom Metazoa; phylum Chordata; class Amphibia; order Anura; family Ascaphidae; genus Ascaphus; species Ascaphus truei. The sequence continues at coordinate 159,607,315 of NC_134483.1, read as the reverse complement.
ACCATATTGACTCTTTGTAACTGCAACCTTCAGGGACCCCGTATTCCTCATTTATCCTAGTCTGAATTTGCTGACAGAAAATGTCACTAATAGGCGAAATTCCATCTGTATTATTAGATCATTTTGATCTAACGTGTGACTGCACCATTAAGTACAATAAGCAGACTTGCTAAAAGATGACCTTTTTTGGGAACATTGTGAGAACATCTTCATGCATTCCAAATATAACCCGTTTTACACGATCCAATGGAAAAAGTGCAGAAAAACGTATTTTCTTCAAGGCCAAAACATTCCAGGCGCTGCAGTAATCGCACACGTAATAGCGTTTCCCTCCTTGATGCCTGCTGCCACTTCTAGTCTCATGATCGAATGAGGCGAAACTTCAGAGGAAAGACAAATCTCAAGAAAAGGGAGGCAGGAGTCCAAATCAAGGTTCTGGTACCCAAGTACAAAATGCAATAAATAACTTGGAAGATAAATATCTGTTTTGCAGTTGCAGGATGGGACTGCAGGTCAGAGATTTAAGTGAACCTTTTTTTCTTTTTTTCTCTCTTTAATATATATATTTTTTATTGCAACCGCGTTGTTAAAATGAACAATTTTTATTTCCGAGAAACATGACCATACATTGTTTTTGAGGCAACTTAAAAATAGTCAACTTTGGGAGTCTTGCCAGAAATGCTTTACAATCCGACACTCTTAATTGCAACCAGAAGCGCTGCAGCAAAGTTTGCTATGAGCCCTTAAAGGGGTAGTCCCACAGTGTTTTTAAAACAACTTATCAATGTAATACAGTATTATTAAAGGTCCAGTCTCACAGAAAACGAACAATAAAAGAGAGGACGTTGTGACAAATGGAAAAAGGGAATCAGAAATAGTTACAGCGGCTGTTTTCTTGCCTTAATAACCAAAATAATATATTCCACTGTGTGGAATCCTTATTCCTTAGAAAGATTCACTCATTAAAGCTGCAGTTCAGTCAATATCCTGCATGTGTGTTTTTTTTGTCAGCCCTGCCTTCCTTCTAGCACATGTCAGTGCAGGACTGCTCATGAATATTCATGAGCTTCCACTGAGACACAGAAGCAGAAGAAAAACAGATCCCTTCACTAGTTATGTCACCAAATTTCGCCTATCAATACATGGAGAACGAATTGACCTGCAGCTATACAGTTCTTTAGGTAATTAGAGATTGCCCACATGAAACTATTGAAGTAAAAAAATAAATTAAAAAAATATAAAAATAAAAAGACTGAACTGCAGCTTTAAACAACATTTTCACTTATTTATTACTTGTACAAAAATTAGTCCATTTCTGTTTTGTTTGGGTTCATTTAATTTGAATGCGATCTGTCAAATATTATTCTTTCCTATTAAGACGGCAAGTATTTGTTTCTGAATGCGCAAACTCCCTGTACATTCAACAGTTTACCAAGTCTCATCAGAAAGAGGTACATATTGTAGAAACACTCCAACGCCTTTAGTTAGTATGAAGAATAATACAAAGTTTAAAAAATGATTTACAGTGGTGAGAAAGTTTGTGAACCCCTTAGGATTTTCACATATTTCAAACCTAATATGTTGTTGGATCTTAATCGAAATCCTAATAGGTAAAGATAACCTGATCAAACAAATGATAGAAAAACATGATACTTTTTCACATTTATTTATCCACAAATGATTCAACATTCATGTGAACTTTTAGATTCAGTACCTGGTGGCACCCCCTTGAGCAGCAATAACTTCAACTAAGCGTTTCCTGTAACTGCTGGTCAGTCTCTCACATTGGTTTTGAGGCATTTTGGCCCATTCCTCCTTACAAGAACTTCTTCAGCTCATGACCCACCTTCGGTTCAGCTTCAACTCAAATCCTTAGAAATCGTTTTGTAATCCTTTCCAGACGAGCATCAATAATTGCTTTTCAGAAGTTCTCAGAGATTTATTTTGATCGTGGCATGACGTGTTTAAACACGCCTGTATGGTGAAGACCGAACTCACAAAGTTTCTGATCTTTATACGAGGTGGGGCCTCCCAAACTCAGCCCTGAAAATCTACCTAATTATTTAAACGCCCGATTGAAATTACCCCCTTTAATTTAGCTGATAAAACTAGGGCTTCACGTTTGCACATACCCGGACTCTTAATTACTAATTTTTTGTCTAATTCATACATCATTATGTTTCAAAAGACATGGAATTGATTAATATAAAACCCATTGGATATTTAAAAAAAAGACCGGTTTTGGTTCAAGAAGGTTATTGTGGAAAAACGATGGAATTTCCGTAATTATCATTGGAGTTTTTTTCTCTCGCCACGGTACAAAATACTCAACATATCTGATTTGTTTATAAAATAGTGTTTATCAGCTACATTGAATTTCTAGAACATACCACTGCCATTCGTTCGTTGATCCTTGGAGGGACTTCCCCTTTAAGCCAGGGGTGCATAAACTGGGGGGCGCAAGATTTATTATTATTTTTTTAAAAGGGTAGTGGGGAGAGGGGGATGGTGGCCGAGGACGACGGGGGGAGAAGAGGATGGAGGACCGCCAGGGCAGGGCGGCAGTGGAGTTGGATGGCAGGAGTGAAGCGGCTCTCCCACTGTTCTTCTCCACCAAAGCCAGGTAGGCATTGTGAAGGGGTGAGAGAGGATGCATTGGGAGTTGAAATAATAATTAAAAAAATTGCAGTCCGTATTATCTTACTATACTAACACTGATTTATTTTTAAAAATTAGTCATGTTTTGCGGTTTTAAAAATGTGGAAATATGCAAGTTTTTTTTTTTTTTTTACGTATTTGTATTCACATTTATATTATATGCCGATTTTAAAGAAGTTTTTTTGCCATGTGATTTGGATTACATCGGCAGGGGGGCCCGACTAATATGGATGGAAAGGGGGGCTCGAAGTAAAGTTTCCTCACCCTTGCTTTAAGCAACTACAAAAATTCTGTTTCCTTAACTCTTTTCCTCCCAGCAGCAAAGCCATGTAAACGTAAACTGAAACGGTGATACTGTTAGGTAGGCTTTAAAATGGCAATGAGCTATACCTTCCTCTTTCAATCTGTATATGTGATCTTTCCATGCCCAACCACTCTCCTAAAACATCTGCTACTTGGTCACAAGCAGCCTCTTTAGCACTCTCATATTACTAAGCTGACGTGAGTAACATCAACTACCATGTTAATTACTGTATCTGTGGGGGGGCGGTTACATTTTGCACCACCTGCTGGACCGAACGTCAGAGAAATGTCATCATTGCAATAGGCAAATTGGTAAGTCTGATTCCAGAGTTCTTGTGTATCCCCTATTTGTAAGGAAAATGTAAGGGCAACCGGTTGTTCTGAAAAGCATTGGGAGCTGCATGCAGATGAGTTGTATAGTTTTTGTATCAGGAATGTGGGAATATTGTTGGTACTTGAACCATTTTGGTGCTGGAATATCCAAATGGCTAAAGACTGTTAAGAAAATTGCTGTGTTTTCTCTTACTCCTGGCGGCTTTTCTTTTTCTGTATTTTTACCCCGCCTCACTTTTTACCTAACTGAAAAGGATCAATTCATAAGAAGAAGAAAAAACCCTGCTTCTTTATTGGTAGTAATTCTTGGATGTTTCCGTTAGTCTTTTGTACTACTTGTTGAATAGATTCAGAAGCGAAGATGTGTAGCCACAAAGGCATACATTCGAGACTGTCATCAGAACGCACGGTGATCATAATGAAGTGGTGCATGCTAAAAATACAGCCAGGCTTTACAGAATTGTGCCAAGATGAAAAATGAAATCCATCAGCCCCCACGGAAGAAAGTCGGGCCTGGCTGGTTTTTCTTTCAGATAATTAATTCCATTTACAGACAATACTGTGAAGTGAGCCAAATGATTCCAGTGTGGATAAGCGATTTGAATATGATTCCGGAGCTGCTGTCTACATTGCGTGCAAAACTGCATTTGTGCGATTCATGATAATGCAAGTACATGTTCCAGCAGAGGTAATGCTAAATGAAAACTGGTCTGCCAACCAGCGAGGTTTCATAAAACGAGTAGGCCCCATTGACCATATGCACAATGAATGTCTTTAATTGTCAAAAAAAAAAAAAAAAAAACACCTCCACTTGTCTGTAATATCTGCAGGATATTGGTGGTTATTATAAGACAAGACATTAAAGATCAGCAAATGTGGGATTAACATAAAAACAAAATGTTCTGTTTTTTGTGTATGAACGAGGCTTGGTACAGGGTTTCTCACTCTCCCCTTAAATGGACTGTACAACCTAGGAGGAAAAATGAATGTAGCTGATTTGATACCTTCAAAGAAAGGAGGGGGAAAAAAAAGTTTTTTTTAAATCATTTTTAAACTTTTAACCTTTCCATTGTAAACAAATGTTTTTACATTATTTGGCAAATGATCTGATCACTGAAATACATTGACACAGTCATTAACATTTGTTAGGTTAGCTTTGTTCTTTTGTTTACAAAGTCATTCTGGTGCCGACATAGGTCAATCAGATAAACTTTAGCCGCCGGTTTGTATGTAGGATTCCTGACCATGTGATACCCTGTTCATTTTTCACAATATAGAATGAAGTATTTATTTTATTTATTTATAAAAATGTTTTGCCAGGAAGTAAAAGTTACCTCGTTTTCAAGTATGTATTTAATGGTGGTCTGAATTTTTTGAAAAAAGCTAATTACACGAAGTTGCAAAAAATAAATTTTGACATGCAAAGTTAAACTGCCCCATTAGCATTATCCTCCCAAACGTGCTAATGTAATGTATTTCACAAATAAAATACTGGACCCGTATCTAAAAATCAACCTTTATTGCACTGCAGAAGAATGTGAATCATTTTATAAGGCTTTGAGGACCACCACCGAAGTCTTCTAGTGCCCCTGGATGTCCGGGGATGGCAGTGCGACTACATTTAATGCCACGCTTGTAGTGACGGCGAAGCTGATATCACGCTGCGGTCGCAGGAAATATCAAATTGAAGGGACTTCCAGCGATCGCGACCAAGCCGTCGCATCGCTCCTATTATAAGCGCCCGCGATGGCGTCAATACATTTGTTTTGGCGTCGCTGTCGCCGGCACTATAAGAGCGGCCTAATGTATCTGTGTATTGCCCACTTCTTGGAGCATATTGGAGTGCCGGAGAGCCAGAGTTGAACAGGGTTGTTCTGAGGATTACTAGTGAGCTGAATCTTGAGTGATTGCTCCTATATTGTGGAGCTGAAGCACAGCTGCTGCTGATGTGGCAGTACAGGGTGACCATTCTTTCCTGGCTCTGTTGGCAACACATTTGTTTTTTAAAGGTCAGAGCAATTCAAACTGGAAAAAAAAAAAAAGTATTGTGGAATATCTCAGCTCACAAAATAAACGCATGGTGTCTGAACTTCTGAAAGCGTTCCCATGGATATTTCTGCATTGCTCAGTGAGAATAAAGAAATGTGACGTGTTCTGGATAAGTGATAAGAGAGAATTATTACCAGCACAGAAAAGCACAATTATGAGCCAACTGTTGATTTATACTGTAGGTTTAGTCTCACATAGCACCCAGCATTACATTTCGCAGTGGGTTGCTAGTTACATTTTGTTCTATGTGAGAACTAGACCAAAGGTTTAAAAATGTATACAGTACTTGTCTTATTTTTAGAGTAATTTTTGAAAGACAATATGTCCACCTTGCCCATTTTATTTGAAAAGAGGGTGAAACAGATTAACTGGTGTTAAGTAACCACATTTGAAAATTAACTCGCTGCCATTTGGCGTCCGTTGTAAAATGTTCAGAAATATTTGTACATTTTTCTTTTAGTCACTAAGATTGCCTTCATTAAGAATATCCGTATTGTTGGTTAACTTTAGTAAAATGGGGAACTCACTTTGAAGGTTGAATCACAGATTGTCTGTCTCTGATTCAGTAGCTCCGAGATACAGTAACAGTTCAGTTAAAAATAATTCTGGCATTTCTACGTTGAATCTTTGCTTCAAATAATAATAATGTAAATTATGTTAGGTTTGTGCATATAGCATCTTACAGAAATGTCATGTCACACTGGTGTTTTCTGTGAATTCCAATGATTTGGAGCTGTTGGCAGTCTCAGTTGATGTTAAAATTCAATAATTTTTTCCTTGCAATGTTTGGTACAGAAACTTGAATCTTCAACATTTTGACCCCTGGAACTTGATGTCTGAGCTCATCAAATTCAGTCCCAAAAACAAAGCCCCAAACATCAGATAATCTGTTTATTGCTTTATTGCTTTTGCAGCCTGACTCCCTTAGCTCTGTTGTCTCTAGGAAGCCATATAACTTGTCTTGCTTTTCTTTTATCTCCTTGCTAGCTTTCAGTGCTCGCTCAACTCTCGTGTTCTTGAGTTATGATTTTATTTCCCATATTGTTTGTATTTTATGTATAATTTGTTATAACAGTGCTGTACAGTACTGTCTTGACGTCTGTGACCCATGATTAAGAGCATCTACCCTGCTCATTATGTAACTGTATTTGTAAACATGTATTATTTGTCTTAACTCTGTGCCCAGGACATACTTGAAAACGAGAGGTAACTCTCAATGTATTACTTCCTGGTAAAATATTTTATAAATAGTAGAAAAAATAACAAAATAATAAATCTATAAATCTGAATCTCAATTAAATCAATACAGTTATCATTGTATATAGCTTAGTATAATTATCATCAGTGTGGAGGAGCCATTAATAAACGTGCAGTTAAATGCATCATATTTGCTCAGATGTGAATGAATCCCTTCATATCCAGTTCAGCTAGCCAAGTATTGTTGCTAACTACCCTAGCAGCAAAGGCAACGTGATTCAAGTTGTCAATCTTTACAAGCATTTTTTTTTGTTATTCTTCACTAATACTCCATTAGATTAATTTTAGTGTTTTGTTGGGCTACACACAACTTTTGTAAGTGCTTTAAAAAGGTTTTATTTAATGTCAACACTGGAAACTGCAGCTTTGAAATGACTGCTTTTGTCTTTCCTCAGTTAGGCATAAGCCCTGAACAATATCAATATGTTCTGTGATTTCCATGACTGGCTTGTCAGGCCTATATTTGCAAAATCAAACAAACGTATCTTAAAGATTTCCACTATAAAACAACTGGTTTAAGTAGCAGCACAACTGTTATGTGACTGCTGCTGAAATGTTGTGGTTTCCGTGTTCTAGTATATTCTGTAAAACACGGCTTCTCGGATATTTCTGTATCACAGATCATTTCTTACATACTTAGGTCACCTATATATTAAATATTAATGACTGTTTTGTCAAAATGAAGGTGAAAGTGTGTAAAAAGCCTCATGTCACAAATCAATGTGTACCGCTGATTTAGCTAACTGGGATACAAAAAGCCACACTGCAGCAGGAAAGGGGTCCCTGATACTGTACTTGTTTTATGGTCTCGCCTCTCCTTTACCACAGACTAGAGTCCATCCTCCCGCATTTGTACCTTTTTGAGGAACCGGCGTTTAATCTTTGTTGTCATTTTTACATTGGTTTCTGTGTTATACATTAAAAAAAACGAATATAATGTTGACCACATCAGCATAATGTGTTGTATAATGTGAATTACTGACCAAATTCTATTACATTTAGAAAGTAAAAAGCAGGGGTAATCTCACTGGGATAAGTAATTAATTTAAAACTTCAGTAATGATGAGCGGTTTTGTCTGGGAAATGTCACAGAGGTGTGCTCAGTAATGTTCTTTATACCTCATGCTCCCATAGCTCTGATCAAGAGATTTTGATCCAATCTTGTCTTTGAAATCAATAGTATCGTGTTATTCGCAAACATCGTAACTGGAATATGTCGGTAGCAGATCTTTGGAAGGAAAGGAAGAGGTATATTGGGGTTACAAAATAATAAAAGCATTTAGCTATTGATTACTGTTTTTTGCAATATGTTTGGCTTTTCAGATAAACCCAAGTGATGACAAATTGTATGTATTGCGATTATGTAGTCTTCAGTGCTGTCTCTGATGTACAACGATTCCTAACTTGCATTTAGATGCCGTTGAGTCCGGAGACCACAAAGTCTTATTGTCTTATATTTGTGGAATAAAACTGGCTGCTATTTCCCTGATTGAAATTGTGGATTTGCGATCTATTTGCTCACTGTGTATAATGTGATTTTATAAAAAGAATTAAAAATATTTGACTGTGTACATGATTGGGGCTGCATAAATAAATACAAATATTATACCTTGAAAATGTACAATGTAAAGCTTCCAACAAAAACAAAACACCCGAACGCTTTTCAGTCGCCATTGCATTTTTTTTAAGGCGCCTATTACAGTTCACAAAGTGTGTTAATTATTTGGTGCGCTAAGTTGTATTCTCTCCCCCTCCCCAACTACCTTGACAATGAATGCTGTACTGTGTGTTTAAAAAATATATATCTTAAAATGATGATTTAAATGAATACACTATAGGCCGTTACCTGGGCTGATACCTTTATTACAAACTCCCTGTTGGTAATTCCAGGCTAAGTAACTATGATTGCGTACCATGAAGGATTGTAAATCCTATGTAAAACCTGTACATAACCATTGCCAACGACAACGTGGGAAGAAAAGATTTGACGTCCGGTGTGAATCACTACACAGACAGGTGTTTATATAACTTTATTGTGCGTGCAGCAAAGAAAACATGGCAAGCTACTGAAAAACAATTGTTGGCTAAACTTGTGCAGGAGAATTAGTTGGTGAAATGACTGTAAATGATGTATGGTAACAGGTGTCGTTAGCAGCCTGTGCAAATGAATGCTCGTTAGTTGGCATTTCTTTCAGTAATAGCCAACTTCAACTGTTACACTAAGCGAGAGCTGATTTTTCTTGTGTTGATTCTTCAGACAAATAAGCTTTTCCTTGCACATAGAATGTCCTGGTTGCCCTGTCTGTGTTTTGGAGTTGCCTGCAGTGCATTGTTTTTCATTGTATTGCTTGCTCCTCTAGCACCCAGGGCTGCAGACAGATTTCCCGGGGCCCAGGACTAGTTACGACAGCCCCCCCACCCCCATGTCGTCGGTCTTGCAAGCCCACCACCCCCTATTTCACACCTCACGAGCCCCCTCTATCCCCCCCCCTTCCCATGTATTTTTCTCCGTCTCCCTTTCTCATTCACCCTCTCTCCCCCCTTTCATCAATTGCCCCACTCTCACTCAATCCCTTCCATCCGCATGTATTTCTCTCCCCTGCGTCTCTTACTCATTTTCCGCACTCCTCTCTCTTCCCCTTCATCAATTATTCCACTCATTCAATCCCCCCTTCCCCCACACAGACAAACACACACATACTAACTACATACCATAAAAACCACCCCCCAAATACAGCTGTCCCGGGCCGGTGCTGCAAGTTGGGTTGGGTCTTACCTCTGGCCCGGCTGCCGGTCCTGTCGCTGCTGGATTCCGACTCTCCCCTCTTCCCAGCTGGTGGCTTCCCTCACTTTGTCCCACACCGAGCTGCTAGTGCGCACCGGGCCTCTTGCTCATGCCGGTGCGCACCGGATGCTGAGCCCAGTTGGTTTCCGGTGCGCGTAGATGTCAGAGAGGCCTGGCACACGCCAGCATCACAAGCCCGGCGTGGGACAGAGTGAGGGAGAGGCCCGCAGCTGGGGAGAGCCGGGGCCCGGCGGCAAGAGGGCCCAACTTGCAGCGCAGGCCGGTCGGGCCAACCGCAGCCACTGGGCTCGGGACACCATTCCCGGCTTTCCCCCCTTGTCGGCGGCCTTGCTAGCACCAAAAGGAAGATGGCAGGGTTTTTTTCTGGATAGCAATCAGTAACACTAAACCAGAGCTCTTCACCCTGTGGGATAACTCCAGCCCAAGAATAGTTTGCGAGTGACTAATCATCTACTCCAAATTTCAGTAAAGTTGCTGAAGCAGTTGAAGTCGCAATACTGTCTGGGAGACTTTGGAAGCGAGGGTCCTCTGGAGCGGAAGCGCTCGATTTTCCCTGCACTCCTTGGCTTTTACCAGTGCTCCCTCTAGGGGAAACAATATTGCTGCCAACGGTTGCAAGATCTGCGGGCCCATAGGAAGATGCACAATTGATTGTGGTTTCCTATTGGTCAACACCAGCGCCCATGTTGATTTCTCCATGAGGGAGCACAGGCACCTAAAACCATAAGCATCTTGGGAATTGGGTGGTTTCCCAGGCTGAAAAACATTCTGGTGGGAATGCTCCTTTTTTACTTTGTTTTATTTAAAAAATAAAAATTAATTTCCAGTTAAGATAATAAAAATAAACACACAATCCCAGCAAGGTCTAACCCCAGAACCCACCACATCAACCCACCTGTGTCAAAAGGAGTGCTACTGAGCGTGGCCAAATGTATACAACAAAAGAAATAAATACCCAATGCTACATCCAATGGGATCCAATTTTCAAAGCTAATATTAGGACCTGCATACTGGTCATGCCGTGAAGTGACTGCAGGGTTATAACACTTTGGCCAAAGGGTTTAACTAAATGACCCTTACTCATGAGAATACAAACATTGAAGTATTTAACTGTGTATTTTGTCACATTGGATGTAGCATTGGGTATTTTTGTATTTTGTTGTATAAGATAATAAATATGATGCACATTTTGTAACGTTGCCATTTTTTCCTCTTGGAAATATAGTGTGTGTGTGTGTACACATACACACCAAAAAGATAGAAGGCACATTAGTGAAATTATCTAGCATGTATTCAGCAAGTGCACGCTTCATAATTGCGAAAGACATACATTACCCAAACCGAGGTCCACAATAAATGAAGAGGCTGCACGCTGCATTGTGTGGAATCACAAAATGTGTATTCGGTGAAAAATTGACAATAAACCTACGTTTCGGTGCCTTTCAGCGTGACTTTTATCAGAGGGTGCAAAGACATGGACAGTACAAGGAACTTTAAATACCCCAGAAACGGAAGGGCAAACCAAGTAAAAAGCCTGGAAACAGGATAACAATCCTGGCGTCCACTAGCTACCAGTCCAATGATTCACTGGAGTTCATAGATAATCATAAATCAAGGCTGTGGTATAGATCCAGCTTTTTCTATGGTCTTCTGTGCATCTACTGAAGGGCATATACAAAAAGATGGAACGGTAATGGGTATTGAGTCCTTGAGCGTCCATATGTCACCACTTCAGTCATAAGAATAGATTATAATCCCATATGCATCGATGGTCTTCGTGAAGATCCATTGGACAACATAATCTAATTTCACATCTGAAAGAAGCAGCATCCGGGTATAAAGCTGATAACAAACTCCAATAATAGTGAGTAACCGGTAATGTTGCACCAAGTCCAGCAAAAAGAATAGGACTAAAATAATCCATGAGGAATGTTGGGCTATAGTCCTGTACGGGTCTATGGTGGCCTTGGAGAACCAATGGGTGGGTAGAGCAGTCTAATTTTGTAACTGTAAAAAAGCAGGGATAGTGTTTGTATTTTACAGCAAATACAGGTAATCTAGTAATAAAGTGAGTAATAGGTAGTGAAGCACCAAGACCAGCACAATATATCCAACCATGTAGGCCATTTGGATCCTATATCATTAACAGGCAGTCACCTAAATGGTCTACCTTTAGTACCTGATAAACAAAGGTATGGAAAGGTCATAGTACAAACCGATATATATATATCTGTGTCAAAAAATGCTGACTCTAAAGAGGACTTGGCAATGCAGTTTGAAAATACTTAAGAATACTTAAGAAGGCCCAATGCTAACCCGAAGGGGATCCAGCCGATGTACCGCATCCGAAATGAACCCACATGGACACAGAAGTAGTGTGTACAGAGCTTCAGAGAAAGCGCTTCAAATATGAGGGGAATACCATATTGCAAATGGTAGGTTAATCTATTGGGCCTGGGTAAGCACCACCAAAGAAAACCCCAGATATAGCCCCTTGTTATCCAAAGCTGAAACCGCTAGTCATAGCATGACTCGCATAGTAATCCAATCTACAATAGCTACAGGAAGCAAGAAAGGTTCAGATTGAAGATAATACGAACTTTCAATTTAAGTAGGAGCTTGTTCCTGTCACCGCCACAGGGTTGGACTGGTACATGTGCTATCGTCATGCAACACAAAGGGTAGCCAAGCTGTGGTTTTATTCTTTAAAGTGTCTTGCCTCTGGCTGAAGTTTTAAATCATCCTTGCTCTCTGTGCAAAAGAGCCTTCTTAATGGTGGAGCGGTTAAACTGCTGTTTTACCTATGTCCACACGGACATCTGATAAAGTACACAACAATTCTTGAAATCGTGAATTCTGAGTTTAGAACGATCATGTGAATGGGAGTACGTTGTTTGGCTATGAAACTTTGTGCCATGTTTAGTAGTGCAAAGTCAACTTCTGTGGGGTTGCTTGTGACTTTACGCACCCTTAGCAGTTATGCGTAAGGAAGGCCTGCTTTAAGCGGTGCTGGGTGGTTACTAGATGCATATAGTAAGGTGTTTTGTCTGTTGACTTGTGATATATCCCGGTGCCCCATATTTCTTATAAACTGTGGTATCAAGGAAATTGACTTCCACGTAGCTGCAACTCATTGTGAAACCTATGGATGAGGGTATCTGATTTAGGTGATCAACAAACTGTAGCAACAGTGGTTTGGGACCATTCCAAATACAAATTGCAAATCTCTATATATCACAAGTGTGTTAGTGTATTTGGAATAGAGTTCATCATTCATAATGTGTCTGCTCCTATGGGTCCATGTATAAATTGTCATACGTTGGGGCCATGTTTGACCCCATAGCAGTGCCCATCATTTGTAAATAAAAGGATTTTTCAAATGTGAATTAGAACTTATTTTCAATAACAATCATCAGTAATAAGAGAAATTCAGAGGGAGGACCAGGGTGTGCTAGATCTACAGTAAATGACTGCAAATAACGTCAATGTCCCTAGTGTGGAATATTTGCATAAAGGCTAGCCACGTCCAAAGTGACAAGATTCATGTCTTGCATTTTATCTGGTATTGCAGCAACATTGTTAATGAAATCTGTGGTGTTTTTGTTGTACAAGGCCGTTATGGTGACTTTGGTTTGTAAGTTAAAATCAACCTACTGAGATAAGTGCAACGGGACTCTAGCGGATATAATTAGTCCGCCGGGTGGGGGTGGATTTGTGGATTTTTTAATAAATTATAAAGTATTGGTATGATCGGGTGGGGTTATAAAAGGAATCGACTGGTTTCCTCCGAAATCCAATTGTTGTTAATACCAAGTTGAATAATGGCATCAATCTCTGTATTGTGCAGTAGGGTCACCCATCACACGTTTGTAACATTGGGGTACATTTAACAGCTGTTAAATATCATTCCTGTACATGTCATATGGCATCAATACTATCCCTCCTTGTCAGCTACCCGTATGATCATTTCAGCATTGTTTTGAAGCAATTTCAGTGTTCTATATTCATCCCGAGTGAAGTTATGCCAGCTGGTCTTATAGAGTCGAATCTTGTGTTTGATTTCGCGTTCGAGTAAATTTATAAATGTAGCAATACTGTGATTACTGCTCCAGGGGTCAAACGTACTTTTGCCTCTGAACAAGGTGTGTGTTGTGGAGGGAGTAATCTGATCTGGTGTCTTACTGAAAAAATGCTTACGCTTCAACTGCTGATGCAATTTGTATACAGCGATCTCCCAGTCAAAGGGACCCTGTGAATTTGCTGGGACACACGAGCCCCTTGCTTAAGGCTGCGCTTATAGTGCCGGCGACACGACATCGCATCAAAACAAACGCATTGTCGCCGTCGCTTATAGTGCGCGCGATGGTGCGACAGCGCTACCAAAAATCTGGTAGTCACGGTTTGATTTTTCTGGTGACGGTCTCTCCTTGTGGCCAATCAGGAGCTTCTCTGTCCCTCTGCCTTCCCCTTTTATGACGTCACTGGCCTTGTAGCCAGCGATGTCGCCTAAATTTGAATTGCAACTATCGCAATGGCGACGGGATAACGTCATCGGTCGCGGCGCCATTGCCGGCACTATATGCGCAGCCTAAAACACATTTCTTCTGTAGCAAGGATTTGTCTAGACACGTATATAGACTATGTCTATGTAATATATATTTTGGAAGAACGGCAGAATATTGCTATGTAATTGTGTATGCATATACACATACTGTACACACGCTCTGCAATATTCTTCCGTCTCAAAATATGCTTCTGGTCAGACCCCTTTGAAGGACTTATTGAAGATCTGGTCTGTAAACAGATTTTTATTTTTTATTCTCTGAATTCTATGAATGTTCTGTTTAATATAACCTGTTCTGCTTTTGTTTTGTAGAGGGAGCCCCCAAATAAAGCTGATACCACACTATAAAGAACAATGTGCTCCAGCGTTGAATTTAGAAACCAAAAAAGTTCTGGATTTGCAGGCTTCCATCACAAGGTACGAATTGCGTTGTCTTTGACGGAAATGTTCTGAATAACAAACTTTCAATGCTTAGTCAGCCGTAGCTACTGGGTATTTGTTATCAATGGACTTGTTTAGTGATAAATGAGGATTAGGCTTATCTGTGCTGCATATCGTGTTTTGCAAAGGTGCAAGCCCAAATACCGGTACTTTTATTTATTTTTTTACGATCTTTTATTGAACCGTGGATTCTTGCAGTGATGTTCAATTTTTTTTTACACTATAGCAGTCCATTGTTTTTTTTGTTTTGTTTTTTTGTGGGTGGAGGCTGCCAGCTTCAATGGAGAATCATTATTTTGTAATAAATTGTTTAACATGTTAGCGGCAGGAATGTAACGAAAAATAAACTGTGTGCTAAATGTTCTTTTAGAGTACTTTAGCATAGTCTCTCAGAATCCTTTATGATAAAGGGATTGTAGATGTAGTGAGAAGACAAACATGACATTCAGCACTGGCTTAAAGCCCTATGCTTGCCTGCATCACATTGCAAAAGGCTTGAATGTGGTCCTCTCCTGCAGCATCCAGTCCATGATGGAAGATCTCCTGGTGGCCACTGCGGACGGTTTGCTCCATCTCATTCACTGGGAAGGCATGACGAATGGGAGGAAAGCCATCAATCTCTGCACAATACCATTCTCTGTCGACTTCCAGCCTTCAAGAGGTAATGTGGCTACTTGGCCTTTCACCATTCCGTCAACAATTTGATTTCATTAGCGAGGGTCAATATAAAATACGAAATGGCAATAAATATATGCAGAAATATATATCGGTTTCTTGTCCATGTACTAATTTTACAGCTTTGAGAGCTTCGGGGCTTGTATCATTTTGAGCAGTGTTACATGCCTAGGTAGAACTATCTCTTGAAATAGAAATATTTCATACAGTCAATAGGTGTAATTTTTACTTGTAGTATTCTTACACTTTATTTTTACTTTTATTAATGGATTTGTGCCATTTAAGTGGCTGGAATTCTGTTCCCTTTACACAGCCACATCATTGTCTTTACAATGGCACCTGAAGTACAAATTTATATTGCAAAGATTGTATAGATATTAATGGAGTCCTCTTACTGTATGCTCTGTGTGGCTCTTCTGGTATTAGCCTTTTGCGCTCACTGGCGTATTAGTAATACTTGCGCCTAAGAAGCCACAAGACCTTTTCTCTAGTTCTGATGCAAAATACCATAATGTCTGTGTTTTGCTGTTCAACCGCAAAAAAAAAAGGCTCACCTCATTCTAATGTTCAATGGTTCTGCTTTATTTCTATGTTTTTTTTCTTCTCATAGTTTTTTCCCCCCCAGTATATAGTGATGCACCTTAGTGTCGTAGTTAAACCTGTCTAATGCTAATTAAGTGATTATCAGCGGGTAAGTCTGAAATGTAATGAAGTTTGAGTAAAAACAAAATTTGCTTTTCAAAATGTGAAAACAGATGACATTTCTGTCCTTAAGGAACATTTAATTTTTTTTCTTCCATTTCAGATTTTACATTCAATAGTATGGGCCCTCCCAGGCTATAATTTTTCAATACTCTGGATATGTTGTACTATGCTTAATAATATGCATTCAACGATGATGCATCAAAACCATGAATACTTGAGCAAAGAAAACAGTAGCTATTTTATAAAATCTCAGGAAGCCTAAAACGTTTTAACTACTCTACGGTGTTGTTAAGGAATGTGTACTTTTCATTATGTAATATTACTTTGCCAGTCATTCTGTAAACATCTACTTGTACCGCTGCCAGAAACTCTGCAGGCACCTGCCTTACATCAATCAAACAGCATGACAGATTGAGCTCTTAAAATCCCACACAGGCTCATCTTAACCCCTGAACGGCTCGCTCCATGTTCCTTGAAACACATTTCTTTTCATTGATTAGCTGTGATGTCCCTCCAAAGGGTTTTCAATGTAAAATCAGTACTCTTCTAATTATTAAATCGAAAAAATACAACTTATTAATATGTAATTAAGGCCATATTTAGGTCAAGTCGAGGGAACTCCAGTGGGACAATTTCTACAGGTAAAAAGAAATTGCTCCACTGTTAAAGACTTTGAGAAGCAGTCAGAGGTGATGAGTGAAAAATTCCTGAATAGAGGCTACAGCAAAAATGGCATTAACAAGGCGTATACACGTGCTAAAAAATCAGACAGAAATACCTTGCTGTATCGTAAAAAAGAAACTATTGAGAACCAGCTAAGTCCAATTAGAATTATTGGCACATACAGCAAACAATGGAGGGAAATTAAACGAGTGATCCAGAAGCACTGGTACATCCTCCTAGAAGATGAAATATATAGGAAAGTGCTTTCTGACACCCCCTCCATCACCTACAGAAGATCTAAAAATCTGTCAGACTCTTGTTCACAGCCATTACAAAACACCAACAATGGCAACATGGCTGACGAACACCACAGTTGGCACCTTTAAATGTGGGACCTGCAAAGCTTGCAGTCTCATTAACCCCCAAAAAACTTTTCAAAATGTAAGTGGTTCTAAAAGATATACCATCAAAGATTTTATCAATTGTAAAACGTGTGGAGTTGTCTACCTAGCTACTTCCAAATGCGGCATGATGTATGTTGGCAAAACATCACGCCAACTGCGTCGCCGCATTTTAGAGCATACAAGTACCATTAGGAACAATATGGATACACCCTTAGCACGACACATAAATTTGTTACATCGAGGGGACATAACATGTGTTCAATTTCAAGGAATTGAACATGTCACCGTAGGACTTCGCGGAGGTGACTTAGACAATGCCTTGCTAAGAAAGGAGGCAAGATGGATCTTCAACCTGGGAACACAATCCCCACATGGTTTGAATGAGGATTTTAATTACTCTGCGTTCCTATAGCAATAGTTCTAATGTTATTGTTTTATGGTAACAGAACATCAACTCAGGCTATGGTGAGATTGATAGATTCCATTAGACGTATATGGTACATTGGTTATATGCTCTATAAATATACTCATTGACTTAGCACTGACATTGTGCGATTATATTTGAATACCAAACAGCACCAATATGTCACCACGCTGAGCACAATAGTAGCTAGAAAGAACACCAACGCAAGTCATTAGCTTCTGTGGTATGTTTATTTTAATGTTATACTTACCTTATTTTTAGATTAGTGGATTAGTCCTGTTTGAGGCAATATCAACATCAGTATATGTATGTGGTGTGCCAGTCAGCGTTGCATCGAGTGACAGGTTCACTCCCATTTGATGACATCATGTTATCACCATGGCAACCTCATCCTTTAAGAAGCAGGTCCTTTCAGGGAGCCTCCCACCCCCGAAGAAGTTCCGTCCCCTAGGAACGAAACGCGCGTCGGGATGACGTCACAGTGACGTCGGTTGCGCGACAATCACATAGGTGTTTTGTCTTTGTCTGCCGGAGTACAGCTGCTTGTATAGTTTAACAAAGATGTGGGCCACAAATGTGGATCCCACTAGCTAGAGTGAGGTATATGAGTGTTGCAAATGTTCTGCTGTGAATGTCAGCAATAACGAGTGAACGCAGATCTGCAGATACTATTTGGTACCGTGAGTAGACCCCACGTTATATATCTCCAATAGGATTAATTGATATTTATTTATGATCCTTTGTTGTTGGGTCGGTTACCTATGTATAATTGCTAGGGTGTCATTTATTGCACCCTGTCTATTACTATAACACCTGGATTACTAATAGTGCGGTTGTACATACAATATAAAGTATATGATGTCACACAACATGATTGAGCACTAATCACCACATCTGGCAGGATTACCCTATTTTCATACCTCAGCCCCGTAGGGGTTTGTATCTACAACACTGTACTGAACGTTTGGGTGTAAATCTCACACCTTGCACTTATTGCAGGATACACCCAGCATATTTGGCTTGTTTGGGGTTAATATACCTATGCCATTTGACAAATAGAGAAACATATATTTGGTCTCTCACAGCGCATCCCTTTAGGTTTTAATCACTTCTAGTGTTTACAATGTTTACTTGATTTTGAATAAAAATTTATTATTTTGATTAGCTAAGTAGAGTGCATCATTAAGGGATCTTTCCTCTCCGATTTATATTCATATGTTGTTATCCCTGATAGCACCTGTTTAGATTGTAATTATCTTTAGCTGAGCAGGAAGCCCCCTCCCCCTTTCCAACGCTCTAGCTTAGCCCTATATAATAATAGTGTAGCAGTGAGGGAATGGTTCTTCATGTATATTGTTACTAAATACCTGGATTCACCAACTACTTAAGGTTACTTAGTGTCCCACCCCTGCTGCTAACTTTAGTTATCACTCCATTGGGCTAGCTAGTAAAGTGGTGGGCTTGTCTGCTCACCCTGGCTGTTTGCACCTCTTTTAGCCTCCAAGACTTCAATTTCAATTGTATACTGGAGTATTTATACATGAGAGGTGTTCTTGGTGCATGTGTTACGCTATGTAATTATTTTTACTCTTTATTACACAATTTCTTCGGTAATATATGTTTTAAGTATATAGCATTAAAAGTTATATTTTAATTAATTGGTAGTGTGCATTTAAGTGAATTTTTCTTTGGAGTACAATCACTTTGTACTCCTCACCTTTTTTCTGATTCACTTCAGTTCACAGTTGCACCTACTTTCATTTACAATTATCGATTGCAAATTTTGATTATTATTTTTCATACCACAATTAGTATGGTTTAGTTGATCACGTCCTACCCCTCCTCTTTTGTTCTTTACTCAAATAAAGCATCATAGAAGCCGTTGACATTAATCGGCCATAAGGTATTTTCCACCAATGCATAGTTACGTAGAATATCAGCTTTAAAAAAGATATGTCCATCGAGTTCGCCTATGTTACATTTTGATGAGGGATACTTATCCTATTTTTGTATTTACAATATATAGATCCGGAGAAAGGTAAACAAAAAAACTAAGTGATCGTTATCCTATTATGTCTCATAAGGAGAAAATGTTTACTTATTTGGTATATCCCTGAGTACGTTTCCTTTTTGAACATGCGTCTAACCTTTTCTTAAAGATATTTATTGTATCTTCTATCATAGTCTCCATGAGTAATGAACATTTTAACTGCCCTTACCGTAAAGAATCCTTTCCTGCTGGTGAAATTTCCATTCCTCCAATCTCAAGGGATGACCCGTGTTTGTACTGCCCTTGAAAGTTCCTTGTTTTGACCCTGAATATATTTGTATATTGTTATATACCCACGAGACGCCTCTTTTGTAATGTAAACCAATCTAAGTCCTTTCTTTCTTAATATGTCAGACGTTCCACCCCCTTTATTAATTTGATGGTTATACTCTGCACTTTTTTTCCCCATAATGTCTCTTCTTTTTTTTTTTTTTTATGGAATGGTGCCCATAACAATACTCTATTCAATGTGTGGTTTTACTAAGTATTTATACCGGGGCAAAATGATGCTGCCTTCCACCCATACCCCGTTTTGAACCAAGATAATATTCTATTTGCCTTTTTAGCTACTGTCTGACATTGAGCACTAGACTGCTGTCTATAAGCATTCCTAAATAATTTTCCATCGAGGATTTACCTAATTTTGTGCCATTTAGGTTGTATGTTTCCTGATTATCCTTGCTTCTTGCATAACCTTACATTTATCTGTATTAAACCTCATCTGCCAAAGTTTCCAGTTTATTCAAGTTCTTCTGTAGATACAATTGCATACCTTACATAATTTAGTGTCATCAGGAAAGATGAAGACTTTGCCCTCTATACCAACCTCAAGGCAATTAATAAACAAGTTAAAATGTAGTGGCCCCAGTCCCGAACCTTTGGTTACCACATCTATATATTTACGCCAATCTGAAAATGTTCTATTTATGACAACTCTCTAGAACCTATCCGTCAATCAGTTTTTTTTTTTTTTTTTTTTTAATTCATGTGCAAATATTTTCACTCAGACCCATATCCTTTGTTTTGTACTCTGACCTCTTGTGTGGCACTCTTGTCAAAAGCCTTTCTTGGGGCGTAGCACAAAAAGCAAGGAAAGCGTAATGCACCCAATATTTTGCACTACTTAGTCAACATGGTCCTTAATTAGTTGTTGTTAAATAAGTGCCTGCTTGCTGAAATATTCTGGAAGTCACAGTCCTCCAGTTGTAAAGTGTTTAGTAGTAAACAAGAGCGCACATTATGCTTTGCAAAAATCTGATCAGGAGGATGCTGATGATGTCCACCTGTGATTATAAATGTAAGCGCAACACCTGCTTGACTGGCTCACGGTGTACCGTTTATATGTGTTTTCTTTACCAGCAGGTTCATTCTTGGATTTTGGAGACGTGCACATCAAAGATATGGAGTACTGTGTAACCTTGGATGGATTTGCTGTTGTATTTAATGATGGACGTGTTGGTTTCATAACACCAGTATCAAGTCGCCTCACGGCTGATGTAAGTCCCCTTTGCTACACACAGAAAATGAATGTGTTAATATCTGTGTGTATGTACATACAGGGCTCGACAAGCCCACTCACCCGAGGCGAGTGGATTTTGGAAGCTGGAGAAGCGGCCTCCCAACCCCTCTATGGCTGCCCGAAAATCCACCCTCTGTGGCGCGCCCAATCAGGGCCGTGACAGGGGGGGGAGGCAGGGGGGAAGAGAGCGAGCAGGGACAATGGTTCTTGCAGTGTCTGTGCTTGACTTCAGATGGGTGGCCATTTTAAAAATGCACAGGTTTTTATTATTTTTTTTCTTGTGTGGGTCACCGTCTGTTGCAGCCCCCCAGTCAAACTGTGACGTTGTGACTTTTCTCCAGTGTAGCTTTCCTGCCTGGATGTGTAGCCCTTTAATTCTGGTCACATCTGTTCTTTGTTTTGTTGCTCAGGCTGTTGCAGGAACTGTATGCAGGCAAAAGCACAAAAACATTCCCAGGCAGTCTCTGGGACCCCTTTAAAATTCAAGGGCGATGCCACCTCTGGTTTCCCCGCGGCCTCCGCAGTCAGCCCCAGGCCCCTCAGGAAGGTGGGACCTCCCGGATCTCTCAGGGAGCTTAACTTCCGGTGCGTGCGCGCGCCGACATCAGAGGGCCCGGCGTGGGAGTTAGTGAGAAGGGAAGCCCACCGTTTGGGGAAAGCCGGGGCCCGGCGGCCACGAGAGGTCAGGTCCAACTGCTCTGTCTGACCGCCGGGCCCCCCGCAGCCAGGGGGCCCGGGACACTTGTCCCGACTGTCCCCCCCTGTCAGCGGCCCTAGAGGAGATATTGTCCATTTGATGGACCTTTGCGCAGGTGAAGAGTGGGAGTCCTTGTGGGCGGGAGTTTGAACTCTTGTCCTGTATGCAGGTCGCGTGCTAGCTGGGTGCCGTACGTGACAGACATGTGCTTGATAATTGTCTTTGAGTAATAGCACTGTAGGAGTAAATTAGAAAATAAATGTTATTAAAAAATATATATACTGCTCAACCCCGTTATAACGCGATCCGTTACAACGCGAATCCGCTTATAACGCGATGTAAGCGTGGTTCCCAATTTTCAGATTTATGAATATTTTACAACACGATTATTCCTATCTTAAATACTTTATTGTTCAATGCATACAATTGTACATTATTTGTAACGCATTCTGCTTTTAACACAATGTGATTCTTTGGACCCCAAGCACAGCGCTATAAGGGGGTTGAGCTGTATATACTTTTTCAAAAGTCTAGTTTTGATTCATATTTTTAAAATTTGTATGCATTTTGGCTGTAGATGCTTTCAGTTACTTTTTTTTTCTTTTCCTTTAGATACAAATGTCCATTAATATGATGTATATGTGTCTCAAGCATATACTAGTATGCACAGATTTTAAATGTATCTTGTGAACTGGAATTGGAGAGAAGTTTTCTGTGCCACGTGGCAGACCACTGTTCCTCTAGTCGTCAGATGACATACTGTAACTGTTGCTGGTTGGCGAACGGAAAGTAGTAGAACGTTTAGACCAGGGGTGCGCAAAGTTTTGTAGCTGCACCCCCCCCCCCTCCCCCCGTGTGGCAGCCCCAGCGCTCGCACGCCCCCCCCCCCTTCTCTGTGACCCGACGTCAAATGACCCCGCTGGTCATGTGACAACACGTGACCCCGCAGTGTCATTTGATGCATGTTACAATGGCGACGCGTTCATCACATGACCCCCCATGTTGCATAGCGATGCGTCCAGAAGACTACAGAACCCTGGTAAGTTGAGGTTGCAGAGGCCTCGCGCAGACTCCCGCATTTAACTTAAATGCCTCGGGGAAGAGCGCTGGGCCGCTGCAATCGCCACACCCCCCCAACATAATGTAGCGCCCCCTAGTTTCCGCACCCCAGGTTTAGACTAGCAAACGGTTGTGTACATGCTGAGGTTATTCAGAATGTGAATATTGATTTACCAAAGAACAACATCTATCAAAAGGATCTGTTTTTAAGTAATGATATTGGCCTTGATCGGCTTCTAAGCACTTCCCAGAATGGTATGGCATCGTTCCATTATTTTGATGGCTCTAAATGCTTCTTAAAACAATAGCTTTTTTTTATTATTATTATTTATTTATTTTTTTTATAATGAAAGGTCTATCTATACTCCTGGTTTATGCTACAAAACACAATACATCTTTTAGAACAAAGGGGACTTTATTGGTTTTTTCCCCTCTACACGACCATAGATTGTTGTCATAAGGAGAACCACTATGTTGACACGCTTTCAGTACTTTTTTTTAATGTTTTCGTTTAATTTTTGTGCATAATCTCATGCTGTAGTCTGAAGCTTTGTTATTCGTGCCCATTTTTTTTTTTTTTTTATTCTGTTTGTTTCTATTGAATTAAATTATTGTTCAAACTACCAGAAGGTCGATGTTGACTTAAATAATGATTTTGAATTGTGGGTCACATGGCTTTCTATAGTTAAATTGAGACATTCAAGCTCTAGTCCCAGAAAGGTACAGCTCTCCAAATATAGGAAATGTACTTCTAAGGGCCACCGACTGGAGCTTGCAAAACGTGGCATTCAGAAACTGGTCATTTCATTTTCTCCTATATGGACGAGGAATCATATACCATGTAATAAACAATAAGAGGGACTGGAAAATGGGCATCACAAATACAAATCTCATTTGTGGGAATTGTTCCGTTGTGGCATAAAATGTTACTAAACCTTAAGTTTCATTTACTTTTCATAGCGCTAATAGTGTAGAGATGCATCCGATTTACTAGTTAAAGGTTAGGTCTGTCATAGGGTCAAATTGAACAACTAGCAGTGATATGCTTAATAGGTTCTTTGAATGACTTTTGAAAATAATTGTATACATATGTCTTTATTTTTGATTTATTTTTTAAACACTTTTGAAAGTTTATCCTGACAGTGTTTGTAAATATTGCAGCATTCAGTTTATGGTGGGTGCTTCCACAAATCATTTAAAGATACTTTTATAATTATTATTTTTTTAATTTAACCATTTTGTTGCCAGAGGGGCCTATTGCAGTCATCTATGGCAGCAAAGGGATTAAGATACAAAATACTTAGTTAAAAGCCAGAACAGCGCCATTAGTTTACTTGGTTCTGAAGAGGAAATACACTTAGTTAAAGGTGTTTATAACATGATCCTTTAATGTACATAAAATGCTTTATTTTATTATATATAATATTAATTGTTCCTTTCTATTGACAGCAGATCCATGGGGTTTGGGCACAGGATGTTGTTGATGGAACCTGTGTGGCAGTGAACAACAAATACAGGTTGATGGCGTTTGGTTGTGCCAAGTAGGTAACAGTCCATTGTCTTGGCAATAGTTATACAGTTTTCTCGTGCCTCATGTATACTTAGTGATGTTGTGTAAGCCTCATAACTTAATGTAACACTTAGGAAAGAACAGGAAACGAGTGGCGCCGCACAGCCCGAAGGAACTCCACCAGGCAAGGTAATCTCAGTAAAAAACTTCTATTTTATTGGCACATGAAGGTAAGAAAAAACACTAACGCGTTTCGCGCAGGTGGCGCTTCCTGCGCGAAACGCGTTAGTGGTTTTTTTTTTACCTTCATGTGCCAATAAAATAGACGTTTTTTACTGCGATTACCTTGCCTGGTGGAGTTCCTTCTGGCTGTGCGCCGCCACTCGTTTCCTGTTCTTTCCTATGCTATCCGGACTGGAGCACGCCCTGCGGTTCAAGCACTCTCTGCAAAAGACAAGAAAGGCAGTGAGTATTGCTACAATTATCATGTATCACAGAATTAACGTCAGGCCACTGGCTACTACTTTTCCAGTAGACTGTTGCTCTTTAATCAAACTAATGTGATACTATTGTACTCATTGAATGCACTTCTATAATAGTCTTGCAAATGGAACCGCTATTTACTGACTCATAGACACTGCTATATATCAATCAATGGAATCATGCTTGTGTTGTGGGTTTAGATGCACTGGCTGGGTCAGCGGAGTAGTTTACCCTTGAAATCATCTTTAATGTAACACACAACACGATTCAAGATGGAATCCTTTGGAGCACCCTTGTTTGGTATCCCCTGTTTAGTAAGCTATAAAGCATCTTTACTTTGCTCAGGATGATTTAACCTCTCTTCATTTTGAGCTGAAATCTTTCCCAGCAAATAGAAGATGGCTTCATTTATTGCTTATTAAAGGTATAATTTTTCCATTATACTTGCCTCCGAAAGGTTCCATAAGTGCCATTGGGGCATCAATATGGAGGTTTAAATCTCCTGAGGCACTGGAGCCAATAGGAAGCTGCGATATTATCCGGTGCGTGTTTCTGTTGCCTGCGTGCCGCTGGAGATGTAAGGGCCAGGAAGTTCCCGCAGCACCTACTCTCCGAGCATACCTTGAATACGCCTTTAAATAGGGGCAGTAGTGCTAACATAGCCGTTACAAAGCTGTTTTTGCAAAATGAAGGAGACTGTTGTACAGCTGGCATTTACTGTTGAACCACGTTTAGCAAAAACAAATCTGCCACTCTAGATTTTACACATTGTAATCCTCACACGTTTTAAGCTCATCCTGTTCCCTACTCAAAAGTTTGAGACATCTGTGGGGGGGAAAAGGATTTAAAACGTAATCTGCAATCACGTTGTTATAATATAAGGACTGGGCAAACTGTTAACAATGCGCTATTGGCCCATCTGGCAGAGAACAGGTTAATGTTTTTGTACTGATTTATTTCTCTTTTGGAGGGGGGGGAGTGAGGAGGGTGGAGCATGAAGCCAGTGATATTTACTTGTATTTTGTATGATCTTCAGGTATATATATATATATATATGTCTCCGTTACCATCTCTCTCTTCACTTGCCTCTTCCCTGTAGCGGCTCTGTATTGGTGTACACAATAGATAACACCACTGGAGCAATGCAGCTGTCTCATAAGTTGGAGCTAACGCCAAAACAATACCCAGGTAAGGCTTTAAGGCTTATCCTTTTCCTAAAAATCCTAATTCTGTAAAGTACTTTTACTTTCAGTACCTTAAAGTTAAATGTTCTTCAATGGTCCACACCTTACCAATAGTAAAAAAATGTATAGGGTTGCTCAAGCAACTAGATCATGCCAAGTACAGTATTTCACATATGTAAACAGAGAGCTCCATAGTGGGGTAGAAGTTAGTACTCATATATTCAGTCCTGAAGGGATTTAAATGATGGCCAGGTTTTCTGGGTAGCACTCATTAAGCAATTGTCCATGTGGTATCTATAGGTAAGCTAAATCTGCAAACCATGGCCTGTTTGCTGTGCTTGAGGACCAAGCTTGTGCAGCGCTGCCTTAGAAAATGCATTTCAGACTGCCCACTCCTTGTGACTTGGGCTTCTAATGCTCGCTGAAGATCAATATCTCAAAATTTGGAGATACAATTTCAGTGATTGGGGCACTTCTTATATACTGCATTGCAAAATTCTCTAGCCTCTAATAGTGATCACATAAATAATGTGTGCCCCGATTTTAAGGTACAGTAATCTGCTGTTTTGTGTACATTATAACAAGATGACCCATTTTTTCCCCCTCTGTTTGCTTCCACCAGATATCTGGAATAAAACTGGAGCCGTGAAGATGATCCGGTGGTCACCTGATTACAGTGTTGTGATGGTGACCTGGGAATGTGGTGGCCTGTCTTTATGGAGTGTGTTTGGCGCGCATTTGATTTGTACTCTTGGAGGAGACTTTGCGTGAGTACATATGTTGCTTTCATATGTTGCTTTCATTTCCCTACATGGGTGATCCAGTCATGCTTCCCTGTGCCTTTATTACTTTCTCTCTGCCATGTCCCATTCACACACGGCCTAAAAATAGTCACGTCGAAATAGTTTAGTGTTGGTAATTTGAGAGAAATAATTATTGGCTACTAGTGATGTCAGGGAATACGCTGGAACCAGCCTATTCTATGTTATTAAATATGGAACATATACTTGCCCGTGACAGTACAAAACATCACGTATTAACCTCTTGAACCCATCACTGCTATTCGTTCACTCGCCATTAATATAACATTTGTGTGACTTTGCTCTACATGACTTTAATGCTAAATCCTTGCAGACTTTTGTTAAAGTTACAGGTTCCTGAAGGTTTTCTAAGGGAAATGCAAAAACTTGAGAAGCTATTCTGGCTTTGGGATTTTTGTTTATTATCGGAAATCATAGTATAAGCCATACTTTTCCAGTTCCATGTATGTCTGTGAAAGGAATTGGCAGCCATTTGGAAGTATTGTAAAACCTACAGATGTACAACGCACACATCTCAAGCCTATTTCTTCTATAGAAATGGAAATTGTAAGGAAATAATGATAACATTAAGCACTGGAAACGTACACTAGTCAACTGATTTTAAACTGATGTGTTTGCATGCAAGGCATTTAGTCCATTTCTTGAAAGATTTTTGATTTAACTTTTAAAAGGGGTAATGTCTGTGATATTGTGGTTTATAATCCAGTATTGAGTATCAAATTACAGTACAACAGCAGACACTATAAATCAGTTATCTACATATAATCGCTCTGACATGCACTATATCTATATCAGAGGTGGACAACCTATTTTTCAATCTAGCCACAGGTGTGGCTAATGAGAAGTGAAAATCGCCCCACACCATGCTTTTCGTTTACTTGCGTCACTACAAATTTCAGCTCCCCTAAAAAATAACAGTTCACGGTCGAGTCTAGACTGAAGGCAGAGGGGAGTATTGGGTGCCTGTGTTGCGTCAATGACTCATTCAGAAAGCGGAAACCAGCATACGCCGTCATGAAAAAGTTTATTTTACTGTGGGAGCTGGCAAACTCCTATTCGCCACACTTTCATGGCGGATTCACCACTTGTGGCGATTGGCGACATGGTTGCCCAACTCGGATATAGATGATGTCGCTGAAGTTCAATCTTGGCTGCTCCTCAGATGCCGTGTTTTCTGTTGCTTAAGAAAGATGCTCTAATAACCCGTATATGTTTGTGAACCGAACATTAACCCCGTAGGTGCCCCAGGGCGTAGTCACTGCATCATGGGAGCACAGAGGAAAAGGACCATGCAGCATATAAAGACTTTGATTAGCTCTGCGTGCGCTGCAGGTTTTACAAGGAACAACTTGAGTTAGCTGCAGCTATACGTAAACTTTTGAGATCTCACAGGTATGTTTTTGAGACGTACGGTTTAACCCCATCTGTTTATCTGTGTTTCAGGTACAGATCTGATGGTACCAAGAAAGAAACTCTGAAAATCAGCTCTATGGTAAGCACATTGCCGGTGGCACTGATTCTCCCCTTCATTTTAAGCAGGTAGCCCTCTAGATGTCCTGGATCTGCTTGTTGTAATTCTAAGGGTATGTAAAATGGCTACCATATACCCTCATAATAAGAAATGATCTTGGTGTCCATTGACTGCATTCATACAACATGATTTCAAAGGAGAATTTAAAAAAAAAAGTATAAAAATGTCCACAAAATATGTCTGAAGGGCTCGCACACTAAACCTGCTGCAAATTACACAATATATACATTTAGTTGAGATTAATGTTTTTGTGACTTTTCTCATCTGTACCATTTTAACACCAACAATTGAATTACTGCTCCTTTATTTCCATCAATTTTCATAGTGTGGATTAAAGAAAGAAATTAAACCTGCATCTTTCGTCAAAAGTGTTCTCTATTAGTGTTAATGTTTCCACCTCCATATGAGTTACTGTAGAGATACATTGCCTTACTATGTTATTAATCTGGTTATTTACTGTAAACCCCCTGTAAAATCTCAATTTCTAAATGACTGCCATTTGTTACTCTGAGCGGGGGCAAGTTTCTTCCAAGTTTATCATTTAAAGATGACAATGTTATTGGACCTAAACAAAGTGCTGTTGAATCAGTCTTGCTGAGACAAGGATTTTGGGTTTAGCACAGTTTGGTGAATAGCAAGACTGCTGGTATGTTTGGCACCAACTAAAGTGAAGCATCTTCTTTATATTGATTTACTGCACATGGTAAATTCGTTTTTTTTATTTGTCTTTGCTCACCTACAGAGCTGGGGTACAGAGGGGTACCACTTGTGGGCAATTACAGGAGACTGCACCCAAAGCACTGACTATGAACCGCAGGAGAAAGATGTACCTCAACAGTCTGGAATCCTCCAATTCCAGTTCATCAAGAGCGCGCTTACTGTGAACCCGTGCATGGTGGGTGCTGATAGGCGTAAGATATACATCTGTTGGTTGATTTGATGTATCGGTGGAACACTCTCTCAGGGTATTTACCTGTCATTGCGCAGGGTGATGCCGTGCCGAAATCATTGAGAGATTGAAGAGGTCTCTTGATCTGTACATTTCTTATGACCTATGTGGGAGAAATGCACGTGTTCATTTCTAGTGTCTTCTAAAAGCGTTTCCTGTCATTCTTAGTTTGTATGGGAATGCGTATTCGTTTTTACTTTCTTGTAACTTCCAGGCTAACTCGTGTTTCTGTTCTCGGCGTCTACATCGGCAAGAGAGTTTTTTTTTTTTCTTCTTTCTAAATGATAGGGGAAATTATCTCATCGGCATGTAAGCAGCAACAAGCTGCCCCGGGCCTTGGAGGGATCAGAAATAGATCACGTCTTCATGATCTTTCTAATACCAGTTGAGATTTTAATAGTTGAACAAAAATGCAAATGAGATCATGTTGCAAGCAGATGTGAGCCTGTTATTATTGGCAGTAACATGGAAAGCATACCAGGGCTTTTTAGGTCCACTGCTGCATCTTTGTATTGAATGAGACACTGTGCCTCCTGTGGCAAAAATAAATGAATGGTCAAGGCCCCAGCTTTACACATTTAATTAAATGTATGTTGTATAATATAGAATAGACAAAATAGCTGGAAGATAGTTAGTACAGTTAATATACAGGGAGAGGAGTGGCTCAGTGAGTAAAGACACTGACTGGCAATGAGTTCAGTTCCCAGTGTCGGCTCCTTGGGACCTTGGGCAAGTCACTTTATTTCCCTGTGCCTCAGGCACCAAAAAATGTCTCTGTAAAGCGCTATGTAAAACTAGCAGCGCTATACAAGAACATGCTAAAAAAAAATTATATATATATATAGTGCAACAAGGGCTCTTTACGCTTCAAAAATTGTCTAACGTTGTGAAATTGGCAGCCCCCCCCCCCCCCCCACTTTTTTTTCTTTTAACCTTAACCAGGAACTGTAAAACACATGCGAAAAATGCAATATTTCTAGTGACTGAAGATGGTCTCGCGATTCTTTTCAGAGTAACCAGGAGCAGGTGTTGCTTCAAGGAGAAGATCGCTTGTATTTGAACTGTGGGGATGCGACTCAGACGCAGAATACAAGAAACCCTCCATCCCACTGTGAGCCTAAGCCCTTGCGCGACAGGACCCCCTTCCCCGGCAGAGATTCTCAGGGTTTAAGCACTTTACTGGGACACAGACATTGGCATGTTGTGCAGGTACGGTACAGCAAGTCTCCTGCAAGCAAATATACTGTGTATGGGGCTTCCAGAATGGAGATCACATTGCTTATGTCTTTCTTTCTGCTTGTCTGTTGCTGGGGATCCACCAGACAATGTTTTTTTTTTCTTTTGAAGACGAAGAAAGCACATCGGCGCATACCTATTGAGAAACATCAACTTGTATAACAAAGTTAAAAAAAAAAAAATCAATTTGAAAAGCTAAGTCTTGCAGCGAGTTCTGCGGTGATTCTTGTTAGATAAGTCACTATGGGCGCCGACTTGAGGACACCTTTGAAATATTTTATATCTGTATTGCTCTTCTACGAAGAAGTGCTTGGGGTGAGGGATGGGAGTAGGGTGAGAGGCGAGGTAAAGATCATTTCCTAAGGAATTGTTTTGAAACATTTAATGTGGGCCATGGACTTTAAGCACTCCCACAATCCTGCCCTTAACATACGGCAGGGTACATGGCAGATTGTGATGGTGATGAAAGATGGAGACTCTGTGTGACACGGCATTTCCACTGCCTGCTCATAGTGGTGACCGGCATCAATTATGTACCTGTACCTGTCCTACCTCCTTTGTGTTTGCCAGCTTAAAGGGAAATCTTTTTCCGTCATAAATAAATAAAAGCGACTGTGACGAACACCCCTGTGACCTGAAATTGAAACGGAGAAATATTTGAAATGTCTCCCTTTTAAACCTGTTCAATGCTAAAACAACTAATTGGGCAATGTAATATAAATAATATGTTGCATTTTCTCGTCTACCTTTAGATACACAGCACCTACCTAGAGAGCAACTGGCCCATCAGGGTGAGTTATCAGAGCTAATGTTTGAGAACCTATAATTATGTCCAGTGTAGTTCCACTGAACAGTTTTTGTTGTCTAGCCCCCCCAACACCCGTGGCCCCGCGAGCTTTAGAGCATTAACTCTGTGGGGTCCCTGCGTTTGAATGACACCCCCTCTCCCCCACAGCGTTAATCTTCTGACAAACTACAGAAAGTAACTTGTATTACAGCAGCAGCTCCCTTCTTTGTCTCTCTCTTCCTCTCCCTTTCCCCGTGTCTCCCTCCCTTTCCCCGTGTCTCTCTCCCTTTCCCTGTCTCTCCCCCTCCCTTTCCCCGCGTATCACTTTCGCTCTCCCCATTGTGTCGCTCTCCCCATTGTGTCGCTCTCCCCATTGTGTCGCTCTCCCCATTGTGTCGCTCTCCCCGCGTGGTAACATCATAAATGTACGAATATGGATATACCCATATTCGGGCATCTACGATGTCGTCATCCAGCCTGTTCTGACTGCTACTGCTGGAGACCGAGGAAGAGAGACACGAATACGCAGGCTGCTACGCTGCGGGGGGTCCTTTGGCTACCCCCAGGAATTTCCCAAGGATCCCCCAAACCATGGGTTGCGCACCACTGGTCTAGCACTTACAATATTAAACTCTCAATTTCAGCATTATTTAAGGCTTTTTCCTCGCTACTCATTTGTTAACTCCAGTTAAAGTAGGATAATAAAATGTAAATCTCGAATCTCAAAACAAATCAAAGTCAATATTCTCGCAGACCTCCAATCTGTGGAAGATGCCAATGTTGGGATGCGGTTAACACCTTTACTGCCAGAGAGGCCTGACCGCAAAGAGTACAAGTATATCTGGTCACGAGACCTTTTTTCCCCATGTAGTACGCCGCTATCGACAAGATGGGACAGAATGTTGCAGTCGTTGGCAAGTTTGGGTTTGCACATTACTCCTTGCTCACCAAAAAATGGAAGCTATTCGGAAATATCACTCAGGTAAATGCTTTATAAAAGTGCAGACGCATCAGACATGATTTTTTTTTTTTAAAGGGCATACTTGTGTTTTTGGTCGTTTTATAAATATGTTTTCTTAGACATTTTCCCTCCGCTATTTCCTTAGTCGTTCTATTTCTCATTTTCATACCATTATTATCATCTACCTTTTATTTCAGTCTCACTTCATCTTTTTTCCTCATTTACCAATACAAGGACCGCATCCCATGGTCTTGAAGATTTACCTGTGTTACACCCTCTATAAACCTGCAGTATATCTCGTCTTTATTTTGAAATGTCTTACGTGGCCAGATGAGCAATACACTGGGTTACATGCGGGGAACAATGCCTTGAAGGAATGTGTTCTTCACTTGCCATTTTATATCTTACATTTTAAAAGGCCACCGAATAATCCTTGAGCGTAACGTATTTTTATGGTGAAAAAGATCACTCGCAAGTCAGTGACATTATTGATTAAACCAACATTAACGCTCTTTTCAGACGTTTGTTCGTAAGTTTTCAAGACCATAAAAGTCTGAAGATATCTGTAAAAAATAAATAAAATAAAGCTACTCTAGTGTGCAAATAACATCCTTACGTTGGTCCAAAATGTGCTAAAAAAAAACAATTACTCAGACATTGTTGTTGATTCTCTTCTTTTTTTTTTTTTTAAATGTATTTCAGGAGCAAAACATGATGGTGACTGGAGGTTTAGGCTGGTGGAATGATTTTATTGTACTGGCCTGTTATAATTTAAATGATCACAAAGAAGAGGTGAGAGAAAATTGCTGTCCCAATACACACACTTATGCTGCACTAAAATACATTGGCATAATAATATTCCTCTCTCCTTGAATGGTGCCTTTAGCTGCGGGTCTACCTGCGCACATCCAATCTGGACAATGCGTTTGCACATGTCACCAAAGTACAACTAGAGACACTGCTGCTCAGTGTATTCCGAGACATGGTGATCCTGTTCCGAGCCGACTGCTCGATCTGCCTCTATAGTATTGAAAGAAGAAACGAAGGGTGAGTCTCTTAGTATCAATCACTTCAAATGTAAACCTTCTTTAAGCTTATACCTTACGCATAAAGTTATTTCGGTGGTGTGCAATGCTAATTACTGCGCATACTATGACTCGTATTGAAACGTCCAAGACTTTTTTGTTGTATGTTTCTTCTTTTCACTCATATTCTTTGATATTTGGGGTGTTGATTTGTTTTTGGTTTAGGTTTCCTCCCAGTTGAGCAGATTTTAATATTTTCACCTGGAGGCACACATCTTCTGTATTCTTTCATATTCATTTGTACCACTTTCAAAGGATAGAAAAAGAGGAAAAGTTTAAAATAAAACAGTCAAGTCATTTTTCGTGCTGCACCTTTTTTGAGAATTGTTATTGTGTGTTGATCATTGAATACTGTAGTAGGGCCTTTTAAACTGGGACCATGATCTTTTCTCTTTGCTGTAGTCTTCTGAATGAACATACAGTATGTGAGCCTGATCCTGATAGACCTATAGACCTAAAATTAGCTTTCAGTAGAAATACTAAGTTAGAGGGGATTCTTCCAGTACATATCTAGTAACCTGATATAAGAAAGCTGAAGAACACGGTGACTGGTTGCGTTTCATCTTCTCTGCAGTCCTATTCCCTCCGCGTGTTTACAAGTCCTTCAGGAGGTGTCCATGTCACGTTACATTCCCCACCCGTCCCTCGTAGTGTCCGTTACTCTAACATCAGTAAGGACCGAGACCGGCATCTCTCTAAAAATGCCCCAACAGGTAAAACTAAAGTTTACAGTACCAATGTTTAAATGATACTGTACACACACACACACACACACACACACACACACACACACACACACACACACACACACACACACACACACACACACACACACACACACACACACACACACACACACACATACACACACACACACACACACACACACATATACACACATATACACACATATACACACACACATACACACACGCATATACACACACACACACACACACATATACATACACACACACACACATATATACACACACTGCTACTAGAAGGCTATATTACAGTCTTGCATCTAAAACTTCGTTAAATCTCCATTCTTGCTGACTAAGCAACAGTTTGGCTCTAGCATTCTTAATGGCTAATACACCATATATATTTTTTTTACAAATGCTACTAATTTGTGTAAATGATAGTAGTTGAACTTGTCTATATGGTTTCTTGCCTCTGTTCCAGGCCTGTGATGCAGAAAACATTATGTTGAATCTGGCAGGTCAGCTGATAATGTTGCAACGGGATCGGTCTGGCCCCCAAATTCGAGAAAAAGAAGCAAATCCCAATCAACGTAAACTTGTGAGTACCAAGAATCCTATGTTATCACAGGAATGGGCAACCTTTTGTGTTTCGATCTCTTTGCAATGGCTTTCTGATCCATATACTCCATATAATTATTGGGACGTTCAGGTAATGGAAAGAAATCGGAAATGATGCAAATGTTTCTAAATCCAGTATGGTTACGTGTGTTTGTATGTCCTTTAAGTGAGTCAAGTGATATACTTAAGCTATGATAGTGGGTTTTACACTGCTAGCTCTTATCTTAATACTCTGCAGAGTGGTAGACTGACGTCAGAGCTCTGCAAATTTTCATAGAGATTTTTATTTCGGGAACCATTATTTAAATGTTAAGCCATTGTTTTTTTACTTAAATTTTTGGCACAGGTTTACAGCATTTTTAATTTTTTTTTCAATGAGATTAGTTAAAGGATTTGTAATTATATATTTGACTTATCTGGACAAAAGTTGGCTTAAAACATGGGCTGCAAAATTTTTTTTTTTTAATATAGACAAGTAACTGTAGCAACTGTCAAGATCTCTAGTGACCACCCAACTGTGTTAGGCTTCATACAGGGTTAATGGTCTTTGGAACATATGCTTTCTCTGGTACACAATAGCTGTCTTTTTGCTAATCAGGGATGAACTATAGACAGCCAGTACATCTATGGTTGTATAGAAAGTCCTCGGTTATCCAACGGAATCCGTTCTGGAAGTAGCGTTGGATAGTGAAACCGTTGTAAAGTGAGTCCCATGATAATCAGTGGCGGTGAGCGTTGGATAACGCATTCCGGCGTCGAAAACGCCCATAGGGTTGCATTGTAAAGCGTTGGATATGCCATTCATTGTAAAGTGAAACGTTGGATAGCGAGGACTACCTGTATAGGCATATGAAATGAATGCAGAACCTCTGGCCTTTAGTTAATGTCCAATTTGGCTTCAGTATTAATGACATCGAACGTCTTTTACACTCCAGACTATTGACCTGAACGTGTTAAAAAAAATTTGTACATGATTTTATTTTTCATTTAAGATGTTTGTGATCTGTGGGGCCAGGCTCTTTGTAAGTTTGCAACATGAAACTTAATTACTTATAATAATTTTTTTTTCTCTCCGTGTTTTTTTGTTTCAAGTTACCTTTTTGTGCTCCGGTCGTGCTAGCCCAGTCTGTGGAAAATGTGTGGACTACCTGTCGGTCTAACAAACAAAAGCGCCACCTCCTGGAAGCCTTGTGGCTAAGCTGCGGCGGGGCTGGCATGAAAGTTTGGCTTCCCCTGTTCCCCAGGGATCACCGTAAACCACATTCCTTTCTGTCCAGACGGATCATGCTGCCTTTCCACATCAACATCTACCCTCTCGCAGTCCTGTTTGAAGATGCGCTGGTACTCGGGGCCATCAACGAGACTGTTGCTCACGACTGTTTAAACACACTGAGTGCCTCCACTGAGCACCTGGAGGGCCTGTTCCCCTTCTGCATTGTGGAGAGGACCTCCCAGATCTACCTCCATCACATCTTACGCCAGCTCTTGGTCAGAAACTTAGGGGAGCAGGCCCTGCTTCTGGCCCACTCATGTGCCGCTCTACCTTACTTCCCTCACGTGCTGGAACTCATGCTCCATGAAGTATTGGAAGAAGAAGCTACCTCGCGGGAGCCCATTCCCGAC